>NW_028270143.1:65862203-66013580 GCF_037043375.1 Chiloscyllium plagiosum | reverse complement strand
GATATTGTTGAAAAAAGGTTGAATTTTAACTTTTGCTGTTCATGATAAGAGATTTTAAAATTGTCAGATACATATATAAATCTTTGTTTATTTCTTTTCTTTAATATAATAAACCTGGTGATGTTCTTTTGTTAAATATAAAGAGTCTTACAGAGTCATTGAATTATAGAAACATGTCCTTCGGCTCAGCAGATAAATGCGGACCAACAAACTCCAAACTACGTTAATTCTATTTACTTGCATTTGGACCATAGCCTACTTAACCTTGGCATTTTAAGGACTCATCCAGATGTTTCCTAAGTGTTGTGAGAGTACCTCCCTCCATCACCTGCTCAGGCAGCACATTCCATATTTCTGCCATACTTTTATTTTCTCAATCTCTTCTAAATTACTTATTTCTCACACTCTAGTCTTAGATATGTTTGCCATGGGGGAAAGATTCTCACCATCTACTCTATTTACACCTCTCATTATTTTATATATCTCAATCTGATTGCCCCAAAGAAAGCAAATCCAGCCTATCCAATTTCCCCTCATAACTGAGACATTTCATCCTGGACAACATCTTGTTGAATCTCCTCTGCACCCTCTCCAGTGCAATCATTTCTTTCCAATAGTACAGTGAACAGAATTGCACACAGCATCCAATCTGTGGTCTAACTAATGTTTTATAAACTTATAACAAAGTTTTCTTCCACCTATATTCTACACCCTGATCAATGAAGACAAGCATCCCATGTACTTTCTTTACCACCCTGTCTCCCTGTGCTGACACCTTTAGAGATCCATGGACTTGTAGACAAGGTCCCTTTGTTCCTCAGTACTCCTTAGGATCTACCATTCATTGTATATAAACCTTCCCTTATTTGACTTCCCATACCGCAGCACCTCACACATATCAGGATTAAATTTTATCTGCCATTGCCCTGCCCAATTTACCAAGTGACCAAATTTACCTCAGATTGTAGACTGAGACCATCCTCATCACCATCAATGACACCATCATTTTTTGTACATCAATTAATGTACATAATAGTCAGAATCCCAACACCAATGCCTTTGTACACAGCTGGACACAGGCTTCTAAACCTCCACCATTACCTTTTGCCTCTTTTTTATAAGCCAGTTTTAGAATCGATGTGGCAAATTGCTTTGGATCCCACGAGCTCTTACCTTTTGCACCAGCCTTTCTTTGGTGCCTTTATCTCTGTAACTGCGTTCTCTCCTCACTTCACCTGATGAAGGGGTAGTGCTCAGAAAGCTTGTGATTTCAAATAAACCTGTTGGACTATAACCCAGTGTCAAGGAATAAGTACAGTTACATGTGGCCAGATGTAATTACTAGGACCTTCGAGAATTGGTACAGGTATTTCTACTCCATCCAAAAGCTAGAAAAGAACTTTTTTACAACCCACAGATTATTTGTTAAATCAGTATACTGGATGGAGCCATTTAATATGAACATAAATCCCTTCAGAATCTTAAACACCATCTCCCCAATTTATGCTGGCATCTCCACCAAAGATTCTGAGGCAATCTGAATGTTTCACACTTTTCTCAAAATGCACTCTCTTAGGACGTGGATGAACAATAAATCTCTTCCGTGAGGACTGTTGGCCCGAGTATTGATCTGTATCATGGCTCTGCTGAAGTTTTGTTTATCTCAGACATTGTTTGCAGGTGGAATCATCTTTGGCAGGCATTGTTGGTCGGTTACATTATCTGAAAGATTCTTAATTTCCAGAATTTCCTTCCAGGTATTCTGTTAAAATACTTTTTCCATGTAACATTCTGGATTTTTGGATCAAGTAATCACTTTATTCAGACTCTCAATTTTTCATACTCACAGTTGCAAGGAGTACTGCTCGCTCAGTACTATTTCTATCATGGTATTGATTATCTTGTTTTCGCAGGCAAAGGATTGAACATTTCTACCTTCCCCCTGCCTGTGCTGGCCAAGACCGCAGGTGTCCAAGCCAAGGAAGGAGAACCTGCATTTGTATATCACACTCTCACCAGGACTAGACCCTCTCGCTCAAACCCCCTCAAGGCCAACTACTCAGGTTTTCCAGGCGATCAGGACAACTGCAGTCTGGGTTCCCTACAGCTCAGCTGGGATCAGCCTGAGCAGAGACGGCAGCAACAACAGAGCAAAGGAGAGAACCTGGGGGTGAACAGCAGCAGCAGAATAAATAGCTGAGGAGTGGGGTCACTCAGAGCGAAACTGGAGCGAATCTAGGGACCGAGCTCTGGAGCTGACACAAAAAGTGACATAAGCTTGATGACTCAGGAACCAGGTTTGCAGACTGAGTGAGATGTGTGTGGAGAGAGAGAAAGTACTTTTTGTAGTTGTAGTCTGCTAGGAATAGAGAGCAGGAGTAAGAGACCTGAGTTTGGTGACTAGTGGATAAGGTTATGTAATCAGTTCCTGATTATTGTCTGTAATTGATAAGGTTGATTTAGTCGATAAAATCAATAACAACAGAATAACTCAGCCCTGCAGAATGCTCCCCCTGTGGGAAATCAGGGATATTTCCACTCTCCATGGTAACCACAAATGCAGAAAGTGTGTTCAAGCGCAACTCCTGAGTTGCCAGATGGAGGGCTTGGAGTTGTGGATTGACTCACTATGGAGCATCCATGTGGCTGAGAACATCATGGAGAGCACACTTAGCAAGCTGGTCACACCGCCAGTAAGGGCTACACAGACAGAGAAAAACTGCTGACCACCAGGAAGCCGAGCAGGCAGTGCAGGAGTCCTGTGTGGCCATTTCTTCCTCAAACAGAAATATTATTTTGAGACACTCTTGGTGGGAATGGGCAAGGGAAAGCAGTAGTAATAGCCTGGCTCTGTTGTACAGCAGGGAGGATCGAAGTGTAAGTAAATAGTGGTGATTGGGAACACTATAGTTAAGGGTACTGATAGGCATCTCTGGCTGCAAGACTCCACGATGGTGTATTGTCTCACTCATGCCAAGGTCAAAGATGTCTCTGAGTTGGCCCAGCATATTTTGAAGGGGAAAGGTGAGCAGCCAGAGCTTGTGATCCATATCGGTACTTGCTAGGATTGCTGGATGATATAGCAGGATATAAATAGGCTAGAGACTTGGGAGGAGAAATGGCAGGTGGCGTTTAACCCAGACAAATGTGATGAGATGCATTTTCTAAGAACTAATGCAGGAGGGAAGTATACAGTAAGTGGCAGAATCTAAATAGTATCGACATATTGAGGGATCTAGGCGTATAGGTCCACTGTTCCCTAAAAGTGGCAACACAAGTGGATCGGAAGGTGGTTTTAGAAAGCTTATGGCATGCTTGTCTTCATTGCTCAGAGCATAGACTATAAAAATTGGCAAGTCATGTTACAGCTGCATATAACTTTCGTTTGGTCACATTTGGAATATTGTGTACAGTTCTGGTCACCACACTACCAGAAGAATGTGGAGGCTTTTGAGAGGATACAGTTTACCAGAATGTTGCTTGGCTTGAAGGGAATTAACTATGAGGAGAGATTGGACAAACTTGGTTTGTTTTCACTTGAATGTTAGAAGATTAGGGGGCAACTTGATAGTAGTTTACAGTGGTTTACGGAGATGTGAGAGGCAAGTTTTTTACACAGAGGGTGGTAAGTGCCTGGAATATGCGGCCAGAAAGGGTAGTGGAGGCGCATACAATAGCAATGTTTAAGAGGCATCTTGACAGATACATGAATAGGCAGGGATTGGAGAGACACATAGTAGCAAAAGGTTTTTAGTTTAGAAAGGCAGCATTCCTGTGCTGTTTTGTATTTGAATGCTACTTATAGAGTCATAAAAATATATGGAAACAGACCCTTCAGTCCAACTCATCCTTGCTGACCAGATATCCTAAATTAATCTAGTCCCATTTGTCAGCACTTGGCCCATATCCCTCTAAACCCTTCCTATTCATATACCATCCAGATGCCTTTTAAATGTTGTAATTGTACCAGCCTCCACCACTTCCTCTAGCAGTTCGTTCCATAACGCATCACCATCTGTGTGAAAATGTTGCCCCTTATGTACCTTTTAAATCTTTTTCCTCTCATCCAGAACTTATGCCCTCTAATTCTCGACTCCCCCGCCCCAGAGAAAAGACCTTAGCTATTCACCCTATCCATGCCCCTTATGATCTTATAAACTTCTATCATGTCACCTCTCAGCCTCCGAAGCTCCAGGTAAAACAACCCTAGCCTACTCAGCCTCCCCCTCAAACCCTCCAACTCTGGCAACATCCTTCAAAATCTTTTCTGAACCCTTTCAACTTTCAAAACATCCTTTCTACAGAAGGGAGACCAGAAATGCACACAATATTCCAAAAGTGCCCTAACCAATGTCCTGTACATACGTTCAAATTTAAAAGTAATTTCTGTTCAAATTAGCCTGAATTCTACTTTCTGAGTCACTGTACGGGTTACTTCTGTATTGATAATTCTGTTTGTTGCCATTTTCAAAACAATGAAAAATATTCCTTTTTTGGGTATTGACTCTCAGCCAGAATATATTTAAAGAAATGACCAACAGCTTTAGTAGAAATATTATGTATAGATGTATCGAACATTGTATATAACAAATATGAGCCATCTGCCCTTCTGCTGAAAAAGTACCTGCCCAGGTGGTCAGGTAATCAATGAATAAAATTTTTAAATGTCAAGATTTGGATTTCAGATACCAAAGCTATGGTCACATTGCCCTTGGATGTGACAGTTATTTTTGCATTTATGAAAGAACATGAAAACAACAGACAAAAATAATGAGAACACAAATGAGTCCTAAAATTATGATTCATCAACTATTGAGAAAAGATACAAGAGTCTTTGATGTCTTGAGTGCTGTACTTTAGGTTTTAGATTGCAATCTGTTACCAATGAAATGCATGACAATTACTGCCGTTCTGACTTTTCCTCTAAGATTTAATTGAACTATAATGAAATATAAATTGGCTGAAATGCAAAAGGTAATTATTAAAAGATGAATCTGATTAAAGTGAACAGATGGCATACATTTCCATTTTATGTTTATGTTGTTTTACTTCAACACCATGTACAGTACGCAGTCATTATTGATGTCAGGTTAAATGCTATTACCAAGACACTTAATATTCTCTGTCTTTGTGGCTTTGGACCTATATTATTTGAGTCATGTGTTAAATCTGGCCTTTTTACAGTATAATGGATTGGATGCAAGAAAGAAGAAAATGATTGCAGAAGGAGAGTTTAATCTCACCAAAGAATTTGCAGAACAAGAGCAAGCCGCTATGAATTGTGCACATTGATTTGATCTTACCAATAATAAGTGTACTGACAGCTGTCACACCCGAAATAACTACCTGTGATCTCCTCATAGCCACTGCAGTAGCAGGAACAGTGAAATCAATCACAGCTTTCAATATTTATGTTCCAGGTGCCAGAAAGACATACACTATTATTGCAGACCACTCTCAAGAAATGCTGGATGTCATTTTCACATATAAAGGAAAATTTGTACATTTATCTTGAACCACAGATTGTTAGTAAACAGTGTTTTTGTGCAATTATTGACTTTCCAAAGGTTCTGCAAGACTTGACTCAGTTTTTTAAAGGGAAAGGACTGAGCGAATGTCTCATTTCTGCATCTTAGTAATTACTGACTTTCCATTGGTTCTGACAATTTTGTCTCAGTCCTTTAAAAAGGGGTCTAAGTGAGTGCTTGCTTTCTGTAAGGCAGTAATTATAGTTGCTAATGTATCATTCTGTGATTGCGAAGAGCAATTTTTCAGAGGTACAGAAATCCACGGTGCAGATCTTCAGCTTGCATAAGCAATTTTCTCTTCAATTTTCTGTGTCAGATTTGTCCTGAAGGTGCTGACTTACAATGGCACATTGAACCATGTGTACCGACAATCCTCTGCTGACATTCTCGCTGTCTCAACTTAGACATGGATGTGTCAATGTACCATTCAATGAGGCTGATCCTGACTGTGCCAGCACACAAAAGTACTTTCCAACAGAGTTTTGAGCTAACATAGGAACCCGGCTGATCTTTACCTTGGTTTTGCAAAAAGCTATTGAAGGTAATAACTGTCTAATCATTGCCCAAGCTAGAATCGATTAAATCAGTGTCGACCACAAATTTGAGGGCTCTCTGGTCTTGAGAATGTAAAAAAAGTTATAGCTTTTAGCCATTATAAAGATTTGGATTTCTAAGTGGCACCACTTGGGGAGTACAAATTTATTTCACAGAATTGCAAAAATATTGCAGAGCAAGAGAAGATAATTCAGCCATCATATCCATCGGGCTTTTCAAATGAGAAACTCACTTGGTTCCATTTGTTTACTCTCTCCTCATTACCCTGTACATTCTTCCTTTTCAATAACAGTTTAATTCCCTTTTGAATTGGACCTGCATCTATTACATTGTCTAGCAGCCAATGCCAGATGCTAATGATCCATTGTGTAAATAACCTTTTCCTTGTGCCACTTTTGCTTCTTTTACCAATTACTTTAAATCAATGTGCTCTTTTTTTACTCCTTTCACAAGAGGAAATAGTTTATCCCTATCTACACTGTCCAGAGCCCTCATAATTTGAATACATCTATCAAATCTTCTCTCAACCTTCCTTTTTCCAAAGAAAAAACAGTCCAATTTTTTCCAATTTATCTTTATCTTTGTCCTCAGTGCTGGAACTATGTTTATGAACCTTTTCTATACTATGTCCAATATTTTCATATCCTTCTTAAAGTGCAAGGCCCAGAATTGGACACAAAATACCATTTGAGGCCAAACTAGCATGCTACACTAGTTCAACGTATCTTCCTTGTTCATGTACAGTCATAATCATAGAATCATAGAGTAAAGAAGAGCCCTTTCAGCCCATTCAGTTATAGAGACATAGAGATGTACAGCACGGAAACAGACCCTTTGGTTCAACTCGTCCCATGCCAACTAGATATCCCAAACCAATCTAGTCCCACCTGCCTGCACCCGACCCATATCTCTCCAATCCCCTCCTATTCATATACCCATCCAGATGCCTTTTAAATGTTGCAATTGTACCAGCCTCCAACACTTCCTCTGGCAGCTCATTCCATACACATACCACCCTCTGTGTGGAAAAGTTGCCCCTTAGGTCTAATTTATATCTTTCCCTACTCACCCTAAACCTATGCCCTCTAGTTCTGGACTCCTCCATCCCAGGGAAAAGACTTTGTCTGTTTATCCTACTCATGATTTTGTAAACCTCTATAAGGTTACCCCTCAGCCTCTGACGATCCAGGGAAAACAGCCCTCACCTGTTCAACCTCTTCCTGTAGCTGAAATCCTCCAACATCGTCAACTTTTCCCACTTCCCAGCTCTTGGCCCACAGTTTCAAATGTTATGACAGTTCAAGTGAATACCTAAGTAATTTTTAAAGGTTGAGATGGTTCTTGTCTCTACTGTCCTCCCAGGCAGTGCATTCCAGATTCTCATTACCCTTTGGATGAATATTTTTTCTCGAATGCCCTTTATATCTCCTGCCTTTTACCAGACAATCATATCCCCTTGTTATTGAATCTTCAACTAAAGGTGACAACTGCTTCCTTTACACTCTGTCCATGCCCCTCATAATCTTAGACACCTCTATCACGTCACCCTAATCTTCTTGGCTCTAAACTCTTCCAGAATGGCAGAATTATCATAGTTAAAATGCTCCACTCCAGGAGACATTCTGGTGAAACTCCTCTGCACCCCTTCATGTACAATCACAGCTTTTCTATCGTGAGGCAACCACAACTACTCACAGTACTCCAGCTCTGGCCTAACCAAAGTTTTGGTTCAGATCCAATATAACCTTCTTCTTTTATAATCCATATCATGATTGATGAAGCCGTGTATCCTGTATGTTTTCTTACTGTTTATGTTTCCAATTTTTAAGGAATATACATACAACAGGGGTTAGAAGCCAACAGCTGCCTTGGTCTGTGTGTGGTGGTGGATGAAGGTACTCATGAGTACTAAGCTTGCGAAGGTCAAAATCAAAGAACCATCCAGTAGTCACCTCTGCATTACAAGTAAAGGACTTTCTTGCTCTGAATACTGGAAACCAGACAAAGTGAGCCAGTCAAAAAGAAACAGGACAAAAGATTCCCAGCTAACCTTCAAAGCCAAGAATCCTATAATCGACTGCTCAACCATTAACATCAATGTGACTGTACTACCCGAAGTAACAACTGCAACATTCCAATATCTCTTCCCGAAACTCTTCCTGAACAGTCCCTGTGTAAGGTTCCTCAATTTGTTATTTCTAAATAGACCCCTGCCCTTATATAAAGTGGTCTTCCTGAAGAAATCAAAGACTAATCCATTTATCTTTTGCCCTTTACCTTTTATCCCAAGCTTGCTTCTCATTGTAGCCTTTGTGCGTATATGCCGGTTTATTATTTCTTGTCTTGTTTAGTAACCAGTAAAATCTCTCTTTAATTTGCAGAAGCCCAGTTAAATTGGCTCCTTTTAAACTAAAAATACATTTGATCTGGGAGAAAGATATCCCTAAGGGATATAATCTTGTGATCAACTATAGGGACAGATGAATCAAGATGGGGAGTGAGTTCATCCCTTCTCAAGGACTGTTCATAACATTACAAATATCAGAGATAATCATTCAACCCTTCTACCCTCAACAGCAACATTATACATGCTTAATTCTCACTCTTTCTTCAAAGGCATTCACTTGTGGGTCTACCTACGACACATGGACTGCAACGATTCAAGACAGCAGCTCACCTCCACCACCTTCAAGGGCAACTGGTGATAGGCAATAAATGCAGGCCCAGCCAATGACCCTCCATGTGCCACAAGTACATTTTTAAAAAATCCTATTAACCTGTTCTGCTGCCTTCAGAGTCTGTGTACAAGTACACCAAAAACACTCTCTTCACCTGAGCTTCCTTGTATCCTGCCATTCACTAAGTACTCCCTTGTCTTGTTACTTCTTTCAAAATGTATCACCTTACATTTTTCAGGATTGAATTTCATCTGCCACTGATTTACACGTCTGACCAACATGATTATATCTTTCTGTAATCTAAGACCTTCTTAAACACAATTAGCCACCCAGATAATCTTAGTGCCATCTGCAAACATACTTATCTCCCCATATTCTCATGCATATCATTTATATGTGTCATGAAAGATAACAGTCCCAGCTCTGATCCTTGTGGTACACCACTGGACACCAGTCTCCAGTCACACAAACAGCCTTCTGCCCTCACCCTCTGTCACCTACCACTATGCCAATTTTGGATCTATCTTGCCAAATTGCCCTGGATCCCATGTGTTATTACCTTCTTTTTGAGTTTTCCATGTGGGACCTTTTCAAAGGCTTTGCTGAAATCCCTATCAACTGTATCAAATGATACTACCCTCATCAACACACTTGGTCACCGCCTCAAAACATTCAATCAAATTTGTTAGGCATGTCCTCCCTCTGACAAAACCTTTACACAAGTTAACAAAAACTTATTCAAGTGGAAGCACTCTTCACTGTTGAACTTCTGAGCTGGCATTTGGGAGTGAAAAACTCTTGAACGCTACTACTTTATTTGAGTTTTAAATTTTTAATGTACATCTAAAAGCACACTGGAACAGGGGAATGTGGTACTTTAATTCTATAAATAATTTGTATATTTGTTTTAAGAAGATAAACTAAAGTGAACATAAAATGCTTTAAAAAACAAGGTAGAGAATTCATTTAGGAGAAAGTAAGGACTGCAGATGCTGGAGAGCAGAGCTGAAAATGTGTTGCTGGAAAAGCGCAGCAGGTCAGGCAGCATCCAAGGAGCAGGAGAATCGACGTTTCGGGTATGAGCCCTTCTTCAGGAATGAGAAAAGTGTGCCAAGCAGGCTAAGATAAAAGGGAGGAGGGACTTGGCGGAAGGGCGTTGGAAATACGATAGTTGGAAGGAGGTTAAGGTGAGGGTGATAGGCCGGAGTGGGGGTGGGGGTGGAGAGGTGAGGAAGAAGATTGCAGGTTAGGAAGGTGGTGCTGAGTTCGAGGGTTGGGACTGAGACAAGGTGGGGGGAGGGGAAATGAGGAAACTGGAGAAATCTGATTTCATCCCTTGTGGTTGGAGGGTTCCTAGGCGTTCTAGGAACCCTCCAACCACAAGGGATGAACTCAGATTTCTCCAGTTTCCTCATTTCCCCTCCCCCCACCTTGTTTCAGTCCCAACCCTCGAACTCAGCACCCGCCTAGGAAGTCTTTTATATGCTGGTAGCATTTCTTTATTCAGGGTATGAATCAGAGGAACCTATGCACAATTCATTGATGGTAGTATGACAGATTAAGAGAGTATCTGATAAAGCTATCAATATCTTAGGCTTCATTCATAGGAACATAGTGTACAATTAATTAATCTCCACTTGGAGAGGCAAGGTTTGACTAGTGTCCAGTTGGGTAGAAAACATGCTAAAGGGGGTTATAGGACCAGGTCACTTTAATCTCCTCATTTGACCCAGCCATATAAAGTAACTACACTGTATCCCAGGACCTTCCAAAAATGACTCCAACTCTGAGAGTTGGAAAGTTTGAACAGTTCCAATGAACTTATTGTACTAAATATTAGCTGGGTCTCACACGCTGACTTTTGCAAGAATCACTTCTTAGTCTAAAGGTTCTAATCCTGATATTAATGACACACAACAACATGGACACAGTCCCACTAAATGTACACATTATAGTACATGCTCACAACAACACTCACTGCTTAAAATTCCTGTAAGTTAGAGTCAGTTTCAGGTGGTCAATCTTAAGCATGTCTCTTGAATGATTGGCCAAACCTCTCTACCCAGTTCAGCAGAAACAAATTGTTTTTTGAGGGTTTCTTTATCATTATTTTTTGTTACACCATGTACCATATAAGGTAATATCTGTTTTGGCCAATTTAATTGGTTTTTAATGACATCAGTTCTGTTTGAAGTTCCTGCTACATGGACTTTCTCTGGCCTCAATCTCAAGCTACAGTTGTCTGAGGCGTTATCTCTGAAACTTTATCTTTAAAACCCTTATTAGTCTCCAAAGCTGAAGCAAAGGAGTAATTTTCATAGTTTCACTGAGCCCACAGAAAAACACCACTTTTCTATCACAGCTCCAGCATCCTGGATGTTTTACCAGGATGCAACATTCTGCTGATTTTATCCAGTCAGAGTTGTAACTGAATTTCCCATTTTGTACTCAAACCTCACAATGCAGGTTTTAGTCAGGATACTGTTTCTCCCTCAATATTCCACTCCATTACCATGACTCAAACACAGCACTCAGGATTCTCTCTTCTCCAGTTTGCATTAATTAATATAAAAGAAAGAAAAGAATAGTTGCATAATTAAGTATGCTGAGTACAACCCAGAAGTTAATAAAGCATTGGTATGCACTACCACCTACCCCCACCAGACTAAATATATCCAACTACCCCACTTGACTCTCAACCAACTCTTGGCCATCTGACAACTCCCTCTGACCCGATTGCCCTGCTGACCTCCTGACTGTCCACAACTAACCGCCTGATCTAACATGAGTACTTCCAGAGCTGTCTGTTCCCAAACCTGACAACTTCTAAACCACTACTCCTGAATCTAAATACTCCCTGACCCATTACCCACCCAACTCGACCTGAATAGCCTTCTTACTCACCAGACTTGACTAACCTAAACTAGTTACTCCTCCCATCAATCCAATAACCCACCTGAACAAACCTGACTACCTCTCCCAACCTGACTAGCCCTCCTGAGTTGACCAGAGCTTTTCCTCCACTACATTGATGACTGTATTGGTGCCACCTTGTGCTCCTATGAGGAGGTGGAACAGTTCATCAACTTCACCAACACCCTGACCTTAAGTTCACCTGGACCATCTCGGACACCTCCCTCCCCTTCCTGGACCTCTCCGGCGATTGATTCAACACGGATATATATTTCAAACCTACCCATGTCCACAGCAAACTAGACTACATCTCATCCCACCACCAACCCTCCCTTCTGTAAAAACACAATCCCTTACTCCCGACTCCTTTGCCTCTGCCATATATGCTCCGAGGAGGAGTAATTACATTCCTGGACATCCCAGATGGCCTCCTATTTCAAGGACTGCAATTTCCTCTCCCACATGATCAACAATGCCTTCCAGTGCATCTCTTCCATTTCCCGCACCTCTGCCCTTCAACCTCACCCCTTCAACTGCAACAAGGATAGAACACCTCTCATCCTAACTTTCCACCCCGCCAATCTTCAGATACAGCACAATATCGTCTGCCATTCCACCACATACAATCAGACCCTATACCAGAGATATATTTCCCTCCCCACTCCTATTTGCAATCCGCAGCAACCATTCCCTCTGTGACTCCCTCATTATGTCCAAGGCCCCAACAACCCATCCTCCACTTTCAGCGCCTTCCCTTGCCTCCGCAAAAGGTGTAAAACCTGTACCCACACCTCACCCCTGACCTCCATCCAAGGCCCAAAGGATCTTTTCACATCTGGCAGAGGTTTTCCTGCATTTTCAAACACCTCACCTACTGTGTCTGTTGCGTTAAACATGGTCTCCTCTACATCGGGGAGACAGGAGGCCAACTTGCAGAGCGTTTCAGGAAACATCTCTGGGACATGAATCAAACAACCTCACTGTCCAGATGCTGACCACTTCAATTCACCCTCCCACTCCAGCAAGGACATGCAAGTCCTGGGCCTCTCCCACCACCAAATCCTACCCACCCGATGACTGGAGGAATAGTACCTCATCTTACGCCTTGGGACCCTTCAACCACACAGCATCAGCATCAACTTCATGAGTTTCCAAATCTCCCCTACCCCCCCACCTCATCCCAGATTCAACCCTCCAACTCTGTACCGCCCTCTGGAACTTTGTACCTGTCCATCTTCCTTCCCACCTATACGCTCCACTCTCGCTACTGGCCAATCACAATCACCCCTCACCTGCATCTACCTACTGAGGAGAAAGTGAGGTCTGCAGATGCTGGAGATCAGTGCTGAAAATGTGTTGCTGGAAAAGCGCAGCAGGTCAGGCAGCATCCAGGGAACAGGAGAATCGTCGTTTCAGGCATAAGCCCTTCTTCAGGAATGAGGAAAGTTTGTCCAGGAGGCTAAGATAAAAGGTAGGGAGGAGGGACTTGGGGGAGGGGCGTCGGAAATGTGATAGGTGGAAAGAGGTCAAGGTGAGGGTGATAGGTCAGACTGGGGTGGGGGCGGAGAGATCGGGAAGAAGATTGCAGGTTAGGAAGGCGGTGCTGAATTCGATGGATTTGACTGAGACAAGGTGGGGGGAGGGGAAATGAGGAAACTGGTGAAATCCAAGTTCATCCCTTGCGGTTGGAGGGTTCCTAGGCGGAAGATGAGGCGCTCTTCCTCCAATCATCGTTTTGTTGTGGTCTGGCGATGGAGAAGTCCAAAGACCTGCATATCCTTGGTGGAGTGGGAGGGGGAATTGAAATGTTGAGCCACAGGGTGGTTGGGTTGGTTGGTCCGGGTGTCCCAGAGGTGTTCTCTGAAACGCTCCGCAAGTAGCCGGCCTGTCTCCCCAATATAGAGGAGGCCACATCGGGTGCAGAGGATGCAATAGATGATGTGTGTGGAGGTGCAGGTGAATCTGTGGCGGATATGGAAGTTTCCTTTGGGGCCTTGGAGGGAGGTGAGGGGGGAGGTGTGGGCGCAAGTCTTGTACCTCCTGCGGTTGCAGGGGAAGGTGCCGGGAGTGGAGGTTGGGTTGGTGGGGGGTGTGGATCTGACAAGGGAGTCACGGAGGGAGTGGTCTTTACGGAATGCTGATATGGGAGGGGAGGGAAATATATCCTTGGTGGTGGGGTCCGTTTGGATGATGCGCTGTACATGGAGATTGGTGGGGTGGTAGGTGAGGACCAGTGGGGTTCTGTCCTGGTAGCGGTTGGAGGGGCGGGGCTCAAGGGCAGAGGAGCGGGAAGTGGAAGAGATGCGGTGGAGGGCATCGTCGACCACGTCGGGGGGGAAATTGCGGTCCTTGAAGAAGGAGGCCATCTGGGTTGTGTGTTTTTGGAACTGGTCCTCCTGGGAGCAGATGCGGCGGAGTCGAAGGAATTGAGAGAATGGGATGGCGTTTTTACAGGGGGCAGGATGGGAGGAGGTGTAGTCCAGGTAGCTGTGGGAGTCGGTCGGTTTGTAGTAGATCTCCGTGTTGATTCGGTCGCTTGAGATAGAAATAGAAAGGTCGAGGAAGGGGAGGGAGGAACCTGAGACTGTCCAGGTGAATTTGAGGTCGGGGTGGAAGGTGTTGGTGAAGTGGATGAACTGTTCTACCTCCTCGTGGGAGCACAAGGCGGCGCCGATACAGTCATCGATGTAGCGGAGGAAAAGGTGGGGGGTGGGGCCAGTGTAGTTGCAGAAGATGGATTGTTCCACATATCCTACGGTGGTCAGATAATTTCACCAGTTTCCTCATTTCCCATCCCCCCACCTTGTCTCAGTCAAATCCATCGAATTCAGCACCGCCTTCCTAACCTGCAATCTTCTTCCCGACCTCTCCACCCCCACCCCAGTCTGACCTATCACCCTCACCTTGACCTCTTTCCACCTATCACATTTCCGACGCCCCTCCCCCAAGTCCCTCCTCCCTATCTTTTATCTTAGCCTGCTGGACAAACTTTCCTCATTCCTGAAGAAGGGCTTATGCCCGAAACGTCGATTCTCCTGTTCCCTGGATGCTGCCTGACCTGCTGTGCTTTTCCAGCAACACATTTTCAGCTCTGCATCTACCTATTGCCTTCCCAGCTACCTTCTCCCCTCCCCACCCCCCACATTCCTGATGAAGGACTTATGCCCGAAATATCAACTTTCCTGCTCCTCGGATTGTTCCTGATGTGCTGAGCTTTTCCAGTGCAACACTTTCTGACTCAGTGTAATTCCTAACCTAATTACACCTCTCACCTACCATATCCACTTGCCCATCTACCCAACACAAACAATCTACATACTTAAATGCCTAAACATCTCACCCAACATACTTACCTGGCTACCTACCTATTTATACAACTACACACTTCACCCACCTACCAACCTACCTGCCTTTCCATTTACTCACCTATCTATCCTAATCAACTGTCTTCTTTCCCCCGACGACATTACCCAATCTCGCCACCTCCCTCACCTACCCATTCACTTACTCATGTATTCATTAACATTCAGACAGGCATTAAAACATACTATATGGTAGCTAGTTCCAATAAAAGGGGAAATTTCCTGTTTTCACTCATGGCATCTTCTGAGGAGTATTGTGTTGTGTGCTTTTACGAAAATTAGATCACTACATCCTGGAAGAAATGCATAGCAGCTTTGAGTCGAAGTCATTTAGGAATGCAGCAACACTCCTGTTGTGTTATATCTGTGGCAGTTGCATGATATATCTTTACAGAACATGGTTATAATGTGATCACCATATTAAAGCATGTGATCTCATGGTATAATGCTGTCAGTCTCCTTATTACTGAGTGCTGTCCTCTTGGACAGTGCTGTCCTCTTCCACATGGAGGAAAGGCAGGCAAGCTCCAGGCATACGCTGTAGGCAAGGATGCCCTGAGGCATGGTACATTGGTGAGACGAAGCAGAGGCTATGGCAACGGATGAATGGACACCACACAACAATCTTCCGCCGCCTCCACCTCCGAGCTTACTTTTACAATCAGGACTCCCGCCCACCTTCCGAGGACCCCTTTGCCCACCTCCAACACACTGCATCCACCTGGACACCCCACGATGGCCAATTACCCGCCCTCGATCTCTTCATTTCCAATTGCCGCCGAGACATTAACAGCCTCAAACTGTCTACTCCCCTCCCTCACTCCAACCTCTCACCCTCACAACATGCTGCTCTCCACTGCCTCTGCTCCAATCCCAAACTCACCATCAAACCAGCGGATAAAGGGGGCACAGTGGTAGTTTGGCGCACTGACCTCTACACAACTGAAGCCAGGCACCAACTCAAAGACACCTCCTCCTACCACCCCCTCGGCCATGACCCCATCCCCCATCACCAAACCATCATCTCCCAGACCATGCAGAACCTCATCACCTCAGGAGATCTCCCACCCACAGTTTCCAATCTCATAGTCCGGGAACCCCGCACCGCCCGGTTCTACCTCCTTCCCAAGGCCGACCCATTGTCTCCTGCCCCACTGAACTCATTTCCACCTACTTCAATACTGTCCTATCCTCACAAGTCCAGGAACTCCCCAAATATGTTCAAGACACCACCCAATCCCTCCACCTCCTCCAAGACTTCCGTTTGCCCTAACACCTCATCTTCACCATGGATATCCAATCCCTCTACACCTCCATTCGCCATGACCAGGGCCTCCAAGCCCTCCGTTTCTTCCTCTGCTGACATCCCCACCAGTATTCTTCCACTGACACACTCATTTGTTTGGCCAAACTGGTCCTCACCCTTAACAATTTCTCCTTCGAATCCTCCCACTTCCTCCAGACCAAAGGGGTAGCCATGGGCACCCGTCTGGGCCCCAGCTATGCCTGTCTCTTTGTTGGCTACGTACAACAGTCCTTCTTCTGTAGTTACACCGGCACCACTCCCCACCTCTACCTCCGCTACACTGATGACTGCATCGGCGCCATCTCGTGCTCATGCGAGGAGGTTGAGTAGTTCATCAGCTTCATCAACACATTCTACTCTGACCTTAAATTCACCTGGACCACCTCTGACACCTCCCTCCCCTTCCTGGAACTCTTCACCAATGACAACTGACTTGACACTGACCTTTTTTTACAAACCCACCGACTCCCACAGCTACCTGGATTAACACCTCTTCCCACCCTACCTCCTGCAAAAATGCCATCTCGTATTCCCAATTCCTCTGCTTCCACCGTAACTGCTCCCAGGAGGACCAGTTCCACCACAAAACACACCAGATGGCCTCCTTCTTTAGAGATCGCAATTTCCCTTCCCACATGGTTGAAGATGCCCTCCAACGCATCTCATTCACATCCCGCACCTCCGCCCTCAAACCCCACCCCTCCAACCGTAACAAGGATAGAACCCACCTCGTCCTCACTTTCTATCCTACCAACCTTCGCATTAACTGCATCATCCATCAACATTTCCGCTACCTCCAAACGGACCCCACCACTAGAGACATATTTCCCTCCCCACCCCTTTCCGCTTTCTGCAAAGACCGTACTCTCCATGACTACGCTCCCCAAAAACCCACCCTCCCATCCTGGCACCTTCCCCTGCCACTGCAAGAATTGCAAAACCTGCGCCCACACCTCCTCCCTCACCATCATCCAAGGCCCAAAAGGAGCCTTCCACATCCATCAAAATTTTACCTGCACATCCACCAATGTCATTTATTGTATCCGTTGCTCCCGATGCGGTCTCCTCTACACTGGGGAGACTGGACGCCTCCTTGCAGAGCGCTTCAGGGAACATCTCTGGGACATCCACACCGATCAACCCCACCGCCCTGTGGTCCAACATTTCAACCCCCCCCCTCCCATTCTGCCAAGGACATGGAGGTCCTGGGCCTCCTTCACCGCCAGTCCCTCACCACCCGACGCCTGGAGGAAGAAAGCCTCATCTTCTGCCTCGGAGCACGTCAACCCCAGGGCATCAATGTGGACTCCTCACTTCCCCACCTTACCCCAGTTCCAACCTTCCAGATCAGCACTGTCCTCATGACCTGCCCTACCTGCCATTCTCCCTTCCCACCTATCCACTCCACCCTCCCCTCCGATCTATCACCTCCATCCCCACCCCCATTCACCTATTGTACTCTTTGCTACCGTCTCCCCAGGCACCCCCCACCCCCTCTATTTATCTCTCCACCCTGGAGGCTTCCTGCCTCTATTCTTGATGAAGGACTTTTGCCCAAACCGTCGATTTTCCTGCTCCTTGGATGCTGCCTGACCTGCTGTGCTTTCCCAGCACCACTCTGATCTAAACCACACAACAATCACCAATCAGGAGTGTTCCCACCAAGCTGGAGAACACTTCACTGGTCTGGGACATTCAGCCTTGGACCATCAGGTGGCCATCCTCCAAGGTGGACTTCGTGAAAGGCAACAACGCAGAGTGGCCGAGCAGAGACTGATAGCTAAGTTCGGTACCCATGGGGATGGCTTCAAATGGGACCTTGGGTTCAAGTCACACTACAGGTGATCCCATTGCACTACACACACACACACACACACACACACACACACACACACACACACACACACACACACACACACACACACACACACACACACACACACACACACACACACACACACACACACACACACACACACACACACACACACACACACACACACACACACACACACACACACATCTCTGGACCGCAACTCATGCAGACCCCAGACCCTCTCATAGACAGGCTCTCTCTCATATGCTCCAATACACATCCTCTCACAGAATTATACCCCATTACACTCACACTCACAGGCACTCACATCACCCACCCCCCGCCACACACACCCACATGCACGCACTCACTCAGTCTCCTCTGCACACACACACACACATATAAGTTTGTGGGATGAATTTGTACTTGCAGAATTACATTTTATTTTGCTCAAAAACTGCATAAATCCATGTAAGATTCTGTAACTGCCACTTTAGAAATAGAATCAGTCTGACATAACATTGGGACACAGACAGACTTTAACTTCACACCTTCAATGTATTATTTGAGCTGAGATGAGACCTATTGTTAAAAGCTATCTTGAGAATGTAACTTTAAAAAGTTCTGGGATTTACATATGAAAGAACTGAAACTAACATGATCATTCTAAATGGTGAAAGACTTCAGCTAAATTTGTTTAATATTACATTCCATGACACTGCAATCCTGTTGCTTTTAAGTCTATGTCTTATGATTCTGCTTCACAACCACCTGATGAAGAAGCAGCTCTTCGAAAGCTAGTGCTTCCAAATAAACTTGTTGGTCTATAACCTGGTGTTGTGTTATTTTTAACATTGAGGGGAGTGAGTACACTACATTATTTGAATTGCTGAGCTTGAGCCCAGACATGCAAGTGCCTTTGATTATAAGTTACATATGGAAATACCAGGAGCTGTTTATATAAGTTAATAAAAGTTCATTGAATTCTTCAGAACTACATGACTCATGTAGGACAGGAGCTAAAATGATTATCACAGAATGTTAGTTGCTGACAATCCGGGTATCTCACTACCTCACATCACCCTGACAGTCATAGTTGTTAAATCTGGTTAACAGATTGTTGCAAGTAGGGAAATTAATAACCTTCAGGTATAAGCAAGTAAATACACTTTGCAGAAAAGACATAGCATGCTGACCATAGGAGTAAGGTCCACACCCAGGAGCATTGTTGAACTAAAAAGGCAGTTCTATCAAAACTTTTAAATTTAGCACTTTAGTTAGAAAGGGTGAATTTGCATTTAGATAGATAAATTACTTACAGTGTGGAAACAGGCCCTTCGGCCCAACAAGTCCATACCGAACAGCCGAAGCACAACCCACCCAGACGCATTCCCCTACATTTACCCCTTCACCTAACACTATGGGCAATTTAGCATGGCCAATTCACCTAACCTGTACATTTTTGGATTGTGGGAGGAAACCGGAGCACCCGGAGGAAACCCACGCAGACACAGGGCAAACGTGCAAGCTCCACACAGACAGTCTCGCATGAGGCGGGAATTGAACCCAGGTCTCTGGCACTGTAAGGCAGCAGTGCTAACCACTGTGCCACTATGCCACCCACGACATAACACCCTGTTATTCCTTTCAAAGGCAGACAAAGTATATCAGATCATTTGATGCTATGAAGTGGAGTCATTGTTGTGAATAGAGGAATGAAGGTTTTGGAAATTTACTTAGCTTTCTTGGTAAACTGCATAAAGCAGAATGTGTTTGTGGACTGAGCAGAGTTGGTGATGATGGAAGAGAAATTAAACTGTTTATACCAGTGCATTCTAAATGGCTGATAAAGAGCCCTACTGATGAACTTAAATAAATTGACAACCAAACCAACTTCTTTCTCAGGCAGAACGACACCTGGAATCAATTGCTTGTATAAGGTGAACAATGAAAACCAAATGAGAATATCAAGAGGTCTCATGTATTAGTAACTTCATTTCCATAAACTGTTTTTTTGACAGGTTGATTAGATTAGATTCCCTACAGTGTGGAAACAGGCCCTTCGGCCCAATGAGTCCACACAGACCCTCTGAAGAGTAACCCACCCAGACCCATTTCCCTCTGACTAATGCACTTAACACTATGGCCAATTCACCTGGCCTGCACATCTTTGGACTGTGGGAGGAAATCGGAGCACCAAGAGGAAACCTATGCAGACACAGGGAGAATGTGCAAACTCCACACAGACAGTCACCCAAGGCTGGAATCAAACCTGGGACCCTAGTGCTGTGAGGCAGCAGTACCCCAACCACTGAGCCACCGTGCCTACACAGGCCTACATAAGGGAATTTGGCACAACATTCAGTTATGGTATTGGGAATCTGCTGTGTCCACGTGTGAGAGAGAGGGAAACTTCTGACTCCGTTTGTTGTAATCATGAGTATAACATTTAAGATCTATTTCATCCTTCCCACATGTTGTGCTGTTCAATCCCCACAAGGAGCAGTTTGCAAAACTAAACCTAAAGGATCTTTTTGTAAATTCTGTTTTATTCTAAACTTCATGTCAGGCAACAGCAAACTCTTTCTACGTACTCAGCAGGTCTCACTATTTATGTTGAGAGAAATAGAAAATTTTATATCAAAGAACTTTCTTCACCACTAGAAATGTAGTGGAGGAGAAATGGGGTGTGAGGAAGGGATTGAAAGATCAAAAGGGAAGATCTTTGATAGGATTGATGGCAGGAGAGATTAAGTGACAAGACATGAGTGGTAGAAAAAGCCAAAGGAGTGATAATGACTGCAGTAAAGAAACAAGAGATAGGAGAAGATTGAGTGTGAACAGTTGAAGAATAAATCGTTGTGTCCAGAAGCTAAAAACAACTCCTTCAGGAAGCTTGCATTATCTACTTTCTACTTTTCAAAATCTGCAATGCCATTTTCAACGGTAATAATTGGAATCAGTTGGATCTTGTTTACTACAAGATCCTTGGTTGGGATTGTTAACCTGGGTCAATCAAAAGCCCTGGCTGACTAATATAAACAGGAGATTTAGAATCTCGTCAGTTCAGGGGACTGACTCCAAGCTGGCTGGCCACAAGTATCGTGCACAAGTAAATAATGGGTGACTTAGTGATCGGATACTGACCTTAATGCAGTTATTCCACAACAAATATGGTTTACCCTTATCATATTTTGGTGCAACAACTGGAGCTTTCCCTTCTGCCTTTAGCAGTTAGCTATGTGAATCATGATCATTTTACAACCAGCATCAGTGGCACAGTGGTTAGCACTGCTGCCTCACAGCGCCAGAGACCCAGGTTCATTTCCCGCCTCAGGTGACTGACTGTGTGGAGTTTGCACATTCTCCCCGTGTCTGCGTGGGTTTCCTCCGGGTGCTCCGGTTTCCTCCCACAGTCCAAAGATGTGCAGGCCAGGTGAATTGGCCATGCTAAATTGTCCGTAGTGTTAGGTAAGGGGTATGGGTGGGTTGCGCTTCGGCGGGTTGGTGTGGACTTGTTGGGCCGAAGGGCCTGTTTCCACACTGTAAAGTAATCTAATCATGTAAAGTAATCTAATCATCTTGTTATTGGAATGAGGCAATTGCTTTGTGTCTGATTGAAATAGGCATGAAATTGGCATCTGCCCATTTCACAAACCCTTCAGAGTTGACTTTCCAACACAACTATTCACCCAAAGTTGAGGCAGTCTTAAACAAATCCGATTAATGATGAAAGATGAGCTTATATTTTAATGCAGAGGTCAGAGAATGTATCAGATGGTCTGTCAAAGAAGATGTTGGGAAAAGATCTGCTTTGGTGGGGGTTCATATATCAATAAATTCAGTACTGGATGAGCACTTGAGGGGTGGGTCTGTTGAAAGTGCAGTCGTTTTGCAGTCAGCACATCATGTGGCAAGGTGTGAAATAGATTTTAAAAGTTACAGCCATGATTAAAATGAATGGAGACTGAAGTTTCCCTCCCTCCCACACTTGGACACAGCAGATTCCATGTTCCATAACTAAATACTGTGCCAACTTCTCTTAATGGATTTGTGTAGGCTTAATATGGAAGCAGATTACAAATATGTCAAAAAATAAATCTGTGCAAATGAAATTCACAACACATGAAACCTCTTGATATTCTCAGTTGGTTTTCAATGTTCACCTTATCAGGCAACTGACTCCAGGTAATGTTCTGCCTGAGAAGGAAATTGGTTTGATTATCAACTTACTTACATAATCAGTAGTGTTCTTCCTGACCTCTCCGCCCCCACCCCAGTCTGACCTATCACCCTCACCTTGACCTCTTTCCACCTATCACATTTCCGACACCCCTCCCCCAAGTCCCTCCTCCCTACCTTTTATCTTAGCCTGTGGACAAACTTTCCTCATTCCTGAAGAAGGGCTTATGCCCGAAACGTCGATTCTCCTGTTCCCTGGATGCTGCCTGACCTGCTGCACTTTTCCAGCAACACATTTTCAGCTCTGATCTCCAGCATCTGCAGACCTCACTTTCTCCTCAAAGTGTTCATTGTCAGCCATTTAGAATGCATTGATATATTAAACAGAAGCGTTACCTGCTTTTTCAAGAGAGCATATGGTGCTAATTTGAAGAATAACAGAATTATCCCTAGAATCCTGCACCAACACTAAACTCTTAATCAACATGTTTGACAGGAGTTTCGATAAAGGTGCTCAAGTCACAATGAGCCAAAACAGAATAGAAAAGAAAAAAAATTCCCATGGATTGGAACCAGAAGACACTGATTTAAAAGGCAAGAGAACCAAAGGTGACACAAGGGAATCGTTTTTTGGGTAGTTTTTTGTGGTAATAATCTGGAATACACTGCTTGAGAGAATCATGGAGGTAGGCTCAATTCTACCTTTCAAAACGACATTGAGTAAATATCTGAAGAGAAATAATTTGCATGGCCAAGTGGAAAATGTGACAAAGATGGACTAACTGAGTTTTACCTGAAGAGAGCCTGTATGGACACAATGGACTGAATGCCACCTTCTGAACTGAACTTCCATTCTAAGATTTCCTTTCTACTTGTTCTTTCCATGGCTTTTTTACTGACATTCCAGTGGACACTGCAAGAATTCATTGCCACCATTTAGGCCTGAGAACTGTAAAGTATTCAGATATTCGAATTACTGAATGGTATGGCAGTTGGCAATGCAAATTTGGCAGAATGAAACCTAATTTATGATCTACACTTCTGACCTGAGTGTCTTCCCTAGGAGTGCAGATTTATGTGATTAGATGTACTGTTCTTGAAGTTTATATTGAGGCTGATTGGAAAAATGGAGGCGCCTAAGGTCAGAAAGGTCAAATGGAAGTAGAAAGAGAAAACTACGAGCCATGAAAAGGCTTGGATTACACTTGAGAACAGAATTGAAGTCCTCGCTTAACTATCATCTAATTAATGTACATTTGGTCTCCGCCCTATGAAAGGAACTGCATTATGAGAATTTAATGTGGCATATTAGGTTGGAAGTAGATAGAAAGGTTGAGACCTTAAACAATGATGTGGAAATGAAGACCTTTCCTGCAGTGAAGGGAAGATTGTGTTGGAACTAATATGGAAGTAAATGGAAAGTGATCTGGTAAACGTAAAGACTATTCAAATGGAAGGGGAGACACAGGAGTTTCTGCCATTGTGAGAGAAAACAGATGAGTCATTGTTAAACCATGAAAATGCATTTAACAACTCAGTAACTTATTACTGAGGCAAAATCACAGTGGAAAGGAGCAGTTCAGGGTCGCTGATATTACAAAGGAAACATCAGAATCCTTGACCCAGATCTTCTGATTGGGGTCAGATTATGAGGGTTTTGATTAGGAAAGGCATCAGGGGTTACAGGAGAAGGCAGGAGAATGGTGTTGTGAAACATATCAGCAATGAATGAATGGTGGAGCAGACTCGACAAGTCCTATGGCCTAATTTTGCTCCTCTATCTTTTGGTCTTATGGATTTTGAGATTCCTTATTTCTTTGCCAGTTCAGACAAATAGTTGCCCACTTACCTTGCTAAGATTTTTCCAGTTAGACATCTTCAGGCTTTACAAAAGAAGCAGCCCTACAAACCACGCAGGCAGCAATGAAATGAATTGTCACCTCCAGAAACTACACCACCACCTTTATTACAATAGATTCCCTGATCTATGTTTAAAAGTCCTAAAGCTACTGAGAGAAGTTAAGCGTATAAGGTCAGTGAGGGGAGTGGTGCAGGTGGGTGTGTAGGGGTATGTGTAGGATCAGGTGTTTAGCTGCTTGTTGGGCATCGTTGGCGGGGGTTAGCTGCTGTTTGGAGGAAGGAGCATGTGTTAGTGCAAGTGATGAAGGGTTCCAGTGTGACTAATTTGCAGGTCAGTCTGAATGATTGAACTCTATAACCAAGCAGGGCTAAGAGCATGTTTTAATTCCTCAATGTTTCCTGGTTAACTATTGAGGAAATTGAGTCAGGACATTCCAGAGTCTCTGACTCTAACTTGGAGATGGGAACATTTTTGCAGGTTTCCAGATGCTTGGCTTTGGACCATTAGAAACTTCAACTTCCCAAGCAATTACTGTGTAATTGTTGCATTGGACTTAGGGAGACTTGAGATAGGTCTGATTTCCAACTATCCAGAGACTGGAAAATGTGGGTTATTGAATCATAGGGTAATTATAGCAAGGAACAAATACATTATGTATCTAAAATTGTCCCTTCTTCACCACACTCTTTCCAACTCTAATACTTAATTGTGCAAGGAGGAAACTTATGCAATATATGCATTTTCTCTTAATCTGTTCCTTTTTTAGTTTCTTGCAGGTGGACACTGTGTGCCTTGCTTTGTCAGCAGGCAGAGTTCAGTTTCCCAGACCCTTTTCACTGTATTTGTGTTTTCCATGTGGTATTACAAATATGCACCTGACCAAACTATTATTGTCTTTGTTTATAGAGCAGGAAAGTTTCCTGATGTGTGAGTGACGAGGTATTTTTATCCCATATAGCCTGAACTGACAGGAGGTGATTCCTTTGTAAATATTGGAAGAAGCCTTTTGAGTGAATTGTCTTCCATGTCTGCTATCCATTTAGAGATTCAATAAAAGAGTGCATTTCAAGATTGGATGAAACTTATCCCAGTCTGTTCAGTGAGGTAAGGGAGGAAATTGCAACTTGCAGAGTCATAAAGTCACACAGCACAGGAATAGACCCTGTAGTCCAACCAGTCCGTGCCGACCATAATTCCAAACTGTACTACTCCCACCTGCCTGCGCTTTGCTCATATCCACCAAACATTTCTTATTTGTGTACTTATCCAAATGTCTTTTAAACATTGTTACGAACTGCATCCATCACTCCCCCTGGAAATTCATTCCACATACAAACCACTATGTCGAAAAGTTACCTTTCGTGTCTTTTTAATATCTTTCTCCTCGCATGCTAAAAATATGCCCCCCCTTCTTGATATCCCCATTACTAGGGAAAAGACACTTACTTGCCTTTCATCTTATTTCTATCCCTCATGATTTTATAAACTGCTACAAGGCCACCCCTCGACTTCTCATGCTCTAATGAAAAACATCCCAGCCTATCCAGTCTCAAATTATAATTCAACCCTCCATTCCTGGCAACAACCTGGTAAATCTTTTCCTACCCTCTGCAGCTTAATATTATTCCAAGAACGGGGCAACTAGAATTGCACATAGCACTCGAGAACAGACCTCATTAACATCCTATACAACCTCAACATGGCATCCCAGCTCCTGTCGTCAATAGTCTGAGCAATGAAGGCAAGCATGCTAAACCCCTTCATAACCACCTTGTCTATCTGTGATGCAAATTTCAAAGAATTATGTATCTGAACCCCGAGGTCTCTCTGTTTACAACATAACCCAGGACCCTATCATTAATTGTATAAGTACTGCCCTTGTTTGTTTACCAAAATGCAACACCTCACATTTATCCAAATTAAACTCCACCTGCCATTCCTCAGTCCATTGCCCCAATTGATGAAGTTCTCTTTATACCAAGATAACCTTCTTCACTGTCCAGTAAACTACTAATTTTGGTGTCATTCGCAAATTTACTAACCATGCCCTCGATTTTCTAATCTAAATTATTTATATAAATGTCAAAAGTAGATCCATCACTGATCCTTGTGGAACATCTACTGGTAACAGGCCTCCCATCTGAAAAACAACCATCCACCAAAACTGTCTGTCTCCTGCCATTAAGCCAATTTTGCATCCAATCGGCAAGTTCACCATGAATCCCATGTGAACTATTGTTTTTCCTTCATCAATCTTCTTGGCTACTTCTCAAAAGTGTGTTGGCAATAATTTTTAATTCCTCTCTAGCCACAGGGGAGGTACTGACAGTTTGGAGGATGAGAGGACAGCCAATGTGGTACTGTTATTCAAGAACTAAGAAAGAAATAAAGCAGTAAACTACAGACCAATCAGTCTCACCTCAGTGGTGGGGAACCTTTTGGAAGCTATTCTGATGGACAGAATTATCTGTCCTAGGAGAGGCAGGGAACACTGAAGAACAATCAGCATGGTTTTGTTAAGGGGAGGTCATATCTGAACAACGTGACTGAACTTTTCGAAAAGGTGTCCAGGTGTGTGGATGAAGGCAACATGTTTGATATAGTCTACTTGGCTTTCACAAGGCTTTTGAAAAGGTCCCTTCTGGGAGCATATGGGACCAAGAAAGTTTGATTAATTGTATTGAGAATTGGTTGAGTGACAGGAAGCGGAGGGTGATGGTTGAGTGGTGTTTTATGACTGGAGGTCTGTGTCCATTTGGATTTCAGCTTTGGGTCCCTTGTTGTTTTTGATGCAATTAAATGATTCAGATTTGAATGTAGAAGGACTGTTCAGTAAGTTCACCGGTGATATGAAAATGGGTAGAATGGCAAGTAGTGAGGAGGATAGCCTTAGATTACAGGAGGGTATAGACAGGCTGGTCAGATGGACTGATCTGTGGAAAATGCAGTTCAATCCAAATAACTGTGAGATGATGCACTTGGGCAGGACAAACAAGGCAAGGGAATACATTATGACTAGTAGTACCCTGGGAAGCACCAAGGATAGATGGACTTTGCAGCACATGTCCCCTATCCCTTAAAGTATCAGGACAGGCAGATAAAGTGGTTAAGAAGACATATGGGATATTTGCCTTTATCAGCCGAGGCATAGAGTTTAAGAGCAAGGACGTTATGCTGAAACTTTAGAAAATGGTATTTAGGCCACAGCTTAAGTATTATGTAGCTCTTCATATAAATGTCAAAAGTAGATCCATCACTGATCCTTGTGGAACACCGGTGGTAACAGGCCTCCCATCTGAAAAACAACCATCCACCAAAACTGTCTGTCTCCTGCCATTAAGCCACATTTGAGAGGGATGTAATTATACTGGGCAGGGCGCAGACGACACTTACCAGACTATTGCCTGGCTGGAGAGGTTTAATTATGAACAGAGATTGGACAGACTAGGGTTGTTTTCCTTAGAGCAAAGGAGACTGAGATGGAATGTGATTGAGATGTATAAAATCATGAGGTGCACAGTTGGGTGGATAGGAAGAAACATTTCCCCTTGGTAGTAGGATCAATGACCAGGAGGCATAGATTTAAGGTAAGGGTCAAGAGGTCTAGAGAATATGTGCGGAAGACCTTTTTCACCCAGAGGATGGTGGGAATCTGGGCCTCACTGCCTGTGAGGCTGGTAGAGATAGCAACTGTCATAAATTTAAGAAATATGTAGGTGTGCACTTGTGATGCCAAGACATACAAGACTGTGGGCCACGTGCCAGAAAATGGGATTAGATTAATTGGATGCTTGTTTTGATGCTTGCAGACTCAATGAGCTAAAGGACCTTTTTCTGTGCTGTAGACCCCTAAGACTCAATTACTGTAGTGCAGTGGAGATCAGTATAGATCACTTATGTTGTTGACATGTTGCAGTTGAAACCCCACAACCTAAAAGGTTGACTGATGTCCAGAATATGCCAGGTTTTCTATTTTTGGGTGAATTTTGTACTCATCATTAAAAGGAATGTAAGTATTAGAAAGTGGATGGGCCAATGGGCTGAGAAGTGGCAAATGGAGTTCAATTCAGATAAATGCTGCATTTTGGGAAAGCAAATATCAGCAGGACTTATACACTTAATGGTAAGGTTCGAGAGAATATTGCTGCACAAAGAGACCTTGGAGTGCAGGTTCATAGCTCCTTGAAAGTGGAGTCACAGGTAGATAGAATAGTGAAGAAAGCGTTTGATATGCTTTCTTTTATTGGTCAGAGTATTGAGTACAGGAGTTAGGAGGTCATGTTGCAGCTGCACAGGTCATTGGTTAGGCCAATGTTGGAATATTGCATGTAATTCTGATCTCCTTTCCATCAGAAAGATGTTGTGAAACTTGAAAGGGTTCAGAAAAGATTTACAAGGATGTTGGCAGGGTTGGAGGATTTGAGCTATAGGGAGAGGCTGAACAGGCTGGGGCTGTTTTCCCTGGAAAGTCGGAGGCTGAGGGGTGACCTTATAGAGGTTTACAAAATTATGAGGGGCATGGATAGGATAAATAGACAAAGTCTTTTCCCTGGGGTGGGGGAGTCCAGAACTAGAGGGCATAGGTTTAGGGTGAGAGGGGAAAGATATAAAAGAGACCTAAGGGGCAACCTTTTCACACAGAGTATGGTACATGTATGGAATGAGCTGCCAGAGGAAGTGGTGGAGGCTGGTACAATTGCAACATTTAAAAGGCATTTGAATGGGTATATGAATAAGAGGGGTTTGGAGGGATATGGGCCGGGTACTGGCATGTGGGACTAGATTGGGTTGGGGTTAGACTGAAGGGTCTGTTTCCATGCTGTACATCTCTATGACTCCATAAGTAGGTCATTCTCTTATTTTGGTCACACAGACTACTCAAAGATGAAGAAACTACAGAGTTAAATAATCCCCCCAGGTAGTTAGCACATTCTCGATGGATAAACAGACTTAAAAAACCTTATACAAACAAAAACAAAAATTGCTGGAAAAGCTCAACAGCTGTGGCAACATCTGTGGAGAGAAATCAAACTTCAGGTTTTGGGTCAAGTGACCCTTCCTTAGAATTAATGGAAGTTGGGAAAATGTTGGTTCATGTGCAGAAGATAGACGGGAGAGGGTAAGGAGTAAACAATAGGTGGAGACAGAGCTCAAAGAGAGAGAACAGTTGTACAAAGGAATGGATAATGACCAGGCTAGGAGGGTGAATAGCTGTTAGTGGCTAACAATGGGTTGTGTGTAATAGCAGACTATGTGATAACAAGGCCTGATGTGTGGGGTTTAGAGTGAGATCATGGGAAGGCTCAAGCCCTACAGTTGTTGATATGATATTGAGTCCAGAAAGCTGCAGGGTCCCCAAGCAGAAAATGAGGTGATGTTCTTCCAAATTGTGCTGAACTTCACTGGAACACATCAGCCTGAGACAGAGATAGTGGCGAGGGAACAGGATGGTGTGTTAACATGGCAGGAAACTGGAAGCTCAGGGTCTATTTTGCAGACAGAATGTAGGTTTAATAAACCTTATTACATTTAACCATCAAGTGCTTTTTGGAGATTCACCATCACAATTTCTTGGCTGAGTGTCATTTATCTGAATGAAAGCATTCTGAAGTTATCTCCAGCCAGCTTACCCAGCCATCATCCATATTTACATGTGTAAGTGAAGAGAGAGTAGACCTAACTCCGCACTGTCAAGATCTTCAGTGAGTAGATGCATCGTAATTATAATTATTTTGTAGGTCTTATGTGCACTGACAGTGTACATACATCTGGCCCATAAATGCAAGGTTTAAGTCCCAAGGCTTGTTGGCTATGGAATAAGTATCCATAATATGGTTTTCTGTGTAGATAATCAGCACAGGGATTCTTTCTCTAACTCTTCAACATTGCTCAAAGGGAAAAAGTGGATTAAGATACAGTAAAACAAATCTGATCTGACAGTAAGAATTAGTGGTGATTTACAGCTTGACTCTATCTCCTGGCAAGCTTGTTACAATGTTGATCTATAGAACTATTCCAAGAGTTGACTTGAGGACAACTTTCCTCATCACCACTGGCACTTTAGCAACTATCAAACAAAGGCTGGCTGCTCTTTTACTTCCAGCAGAATCAACCATGTTGATGAATGGTGATTTTGCAGATAAATTACAAGTACTTTGTCTTTGTTAATTGTTACATTTTACAATTCAGAGATCAGATATTTTCCATGTGCCATTCATGAAACTATGAGTATTGAATTAAGAAATTACATTTTGAAGAAACAGTGTGGCTGATGGAATCGTCTGAAATGGTAACTTGCTCTTAAATTTATATATTTTGAATTTCAATTGGTGAAAATCCCTGAAGTTTGATGTACAGGTATCCATTTTGCGTGAAAAGTACATGTTTTTATTTAGGTAAAATATTATCACATCTCTCAGAAATATCTCATGCACAATTAATGCTTTAGACAAACACAGCAGCCATTATGCAATGACAGACAGTGTTCTCAGCCATGTTAATTAGGGGTAGGGCAAGGAGGTGATATTGAACTCTTATTAGATACTTGTTAGACCTCAGCTGGAGAACTGTGGTACAAGTTATGGTACAACGCTGCAGGAAGGATGTGAACGCATTGAAGAAAGTTCAGAAGTGGTTCCAAGAATGGTTCAGGAATGAGAAACATCAGTAATGAGGCTCGACTGAAGAAGGTGGGATCATTCTCCTTGGAGGGAAGAAGGTTAAGAGAAGATCTGCTAGAGGTTTTCAAAATCATGTGGGCATGTGGTAAAGTGGATAAGGAGGAACTGTTCCCGTTCATAAAAAGAACAAGATCAAGGGAGTATAGATTTAAAATAATCTGCAAAAAGGTGAGGGTGAAGTGAGAACAATTTTGGTGAGAAAGCAAGAAGAACTTAAGAATTTTAAAAAGATCACAATGAGTGTTGGGATGTCAGTTTTAGCATCTTGTCTGAGGACGAGCAGTTCTGACAAGATATGAAATGCCAGTCTGAATTATCAACTCATATATGTCTTGTAACCATAGTCACCACACTTAGTGAGATTGTTCGTAAATAAGTTAGAATGGCATATTAGAGAGTCATTAAATATTATAACGATTCAATCAACATATAGAGTAACACAATTTAGCAAACCTCACACATAAAAACATGTTGGAACTAGCTGACATACTTCTCATGAAAAGCAGCACATTTTCCACAGCAATTTAATGACTTAAAAATCCTGCTGCTACTTATGTTGGCTCCATATTTGATTCAGCATGATGGAAGAGTTATCCAAATATTTCCTGTGTTGGATTCTGTTGAAATGCAGCTGCATCTAATTGATTGTCAACAGGACCAAGTCCTTGAGCACAGCATGAATGATCTTTCATTGCAAAAGCTTGGAGCCAAACATACCAGTTATGTAAAAAAAAAAGTTTTCCAGCCCTGAATACTTTGAAGAACAGCTTAGACCAAGGTAACTGCAGCATTGCCACCATGTTGCTCGCAAAAGAACTGGACTTTTGCTTCATTCCTTTCTATTATTATACATTTCATTACTTCAGATGGCACTTATTTTGGTTGACAGAATTATTCAGATTTTAGCACTGTAGATAGGTTGAATGATGACACGCAAATATTATACTACATATATTTTTCACTCCATTTGCATGCACGGAGGACAAGCTATTCTTCAGCCTTCTTTCTTTCTTTCTCCATTTCTATCCATTAAAACCCTGGCTATAATTTGAAAGAGATAGGCTGGGGTAGGAATGGACTTGTGTCTTCTATTTTGGAGTGGAGGGGGTTTCTTTTTTTTATTCAATCTTTTGGGGAGATGCAAGTGTTGCTGACTGGGTCAGCATTTATTGCCCATCACTAGTTGCCATTGAGAAGGTGATAGAGAGTTTCCTTCTTGAAAAGCTGAAGTCCTTTTAATGTAAACACTCCCACAATACTGTTAGAAAGAATTCTTAGATTTTGAACCAGCAACAATGAAGCAACAGGATGAGTGGCTTGGAGAGGAACTGGCAATTGGTGATATTAAATGTATTGGCTGCCCTTATGTTCTTCTGGATGGTAGTGGTCTTGGGTTTGGAAGGTGCTGTTGAAGGAGCCTTGATGAATGTTTGCAATTCATTTTGTAGGTGATACACATTCTCTTGCATATTAATGGTGGAAGGAGTGAATGTTTTGTGGATATGGTGCCAATCAAGTGGGCTGCATCGTCGTGGATAGTGTCAAGTTTCTTTCGTATTTTTGGAGTTGCACTCATCCAGACAACATAGAACAATACAGCACAGAACAGGCCCTTCAGCCCACGATGTTGTGCTGAACATTTGTCCTAGCTTAAACACCTATCCATGTACCTATCCAATTGTCGCTTAAAGGTCACCAATGATTCTGACTCTGCCACTCCCACAGGCAGCGCATTCCATGCCCCCACCACTCTCTGGGTAAAGAACCTACCCCTGACATCCCCCCATACCTTCCACCCTTCACCTTGAATTTATGTCCCCTTGTTGTACCCGGGGTAAACCCTGTTGTACCCAGGGTAAAAGTCTCTGACTGTCTACTCTATCTATTCCCCTGATCATCTTATAAACCTCTATCAAGTCACCCCTCACCCTTCGCCGTTCCAATGAGAAAAGGCCTAGCACTCTCAACCTATCGTTGTACGACCTATTCTCCATTCCAGGCAACAAATAGAGAGTATTCCAACACACTCCTGATTTGTGCCTTGTAGATGGTAGATAGGTTTTTGGGAGTCAGGAGATGAGTTACTTGTTGCAGGATTCCTAGCCTCTCATCTCCATCTTGTTGCCAATGTATTTATATGAACTATGCAGTTAAGTTTCTGATAGTGGTAACCCCCAGAATGTTGGGTTTTCAGCGATGGAAATGCCATTGAAAGTCAAGGAGAGATGGTTAGGTTCTACCCTGCTGGAAGTAGCCTTTGCCTATATTTGTGTGATGCAAGTGTTATTGCTTTTCAACCCATACTTGGATATTGTCCAGCTCTTGCTGTTTTTGGATGTGGATATCTTCAGTATCTAAGAAGTCACGAATGGTGCTGAACATGGTGCAGTCATCTGCAAACATCCCGATTTCTGACCTCATGATGAAAGGAAAGTAATTAATGAAGCAGCTGTGAAAATGGTTGGCTAAGGACACTATCCTGAGGAACTCCTGTAGAGATTGGAATTGAGGTGAATGACCTCCATAAAACAGAACTATCTTCCATTGAGCTTTGTATGACTTCAACCAGCAGAGAGTTTTCCTTCTGATTCCCATGGATTCCGGTTTTGTCAGGGCTTCTTAAGAACACTGAGGTAGTCCACATCCAAAGGCAGAAAGGCATGGAAAATATCCAGATTTGAGCTGACAAGTGGCTAATAACATTTGTATCGCACAAATGCAGAAAATGATCATCTCGAATAAGAGAGAATCTAACCAGCTTTCAGTTAAATGTAGCTGTGATGTTAAAGGCAGAGACTTTCACCTTGAAATTACTCCACAGAGGCTGGCACCATGTCACCAAGTCAGCCTATAGAAAGTCCTTGACATTGATCCGGCTCCCCCAGAGCCAGCTCTCAGAGTGAACAGGATGTCTGGCATTCCTTTTTTTATCTGTCAGCCAGGGTTCTATGATTGGAACAGATTAACAGCTCCAATCAGGGAACCCATATTCTATGAGATCCACTTGGCTAACTTTGTTCCAATCACTACATCCCTCCCCGTCTGAGTCTGAGGACATAGGCTGAGTCTTTTTTTCGTTGCTCCTCCTGGGGTGTTTTAGCACCAGGTCAGATTGCTCTGACTCTGCCTTAGATACAGGTGATGGGTAATGCACAATAACATGCCTCTTGTGCCTGGAACATCTGGGAAGCAATGCATTCTCTTCTTCATACCACAAAGGCATTAAGGCAGTGATATCCGCTGTGTCCGTCGCAGATTCAGAGGTGTCTTCAACGCTTGATGAAGAGGGAGAACCCATAAGTTCCACCAGCCTTTCTGATCATTCTGAGTAATCAGGCGCATTTTGCTCCACCCCATTTGTGAATTTGCAGCTTTCATATGGTCCACATGCTTGTTCAAGTCTGTCGCACCTATCCGAACTTCATATATCACGGCACCTGACCTCACGTCAATCATGCCTCTTACCCATGCAGGGCCATTCCCATGATTCCTACAACAAACCTCATCACCTGAAGCAAACTGTCAGACCATTGGATGATGGGGGGGTATGGAGTTGTTCTTAATTGTTGCATACCATTCAATTTTAGGAAATACTCAAATTCCCTCCTGGTAAATGATGGCCCGTTATCTCTGACTAACACTTCTGGGAGCCCGTGTATTGCAAAAAGATGCATGTAGTTTTTCTATCATATTCCCCGTGTTTGATGATTGAACTCTATGCCTGTTCAACTACTTTGAGTGGGTGTCCATAATGAGTAAGAACATTGAGCCCATTGAAAGGACCTGCGCGGTCGATGAGTATCTGAGTCCAGGGTTTACCAGTCGATTCCCAGGAATGTGACAGAGCCACTGGCAGTACATTTTGCTCTTGTTGGCACTCTGGGTACTGCCCCAACAGCACAGCTATGTCTGCATCCAATCCTGGCCACTAGACATATCTCTATTTTGGAAACCCACGGATGACCCTGGTGGAGTTCAACCAGTATCTGGCAGAGACCTCTGCTCAGGACAATAACCCCCTTGCTCCCCATAATAATATTGCATCCTCTACTGTGATCTGGTCTCTCCGGGTCCAAGAAGGTTTCAATTCTGGTTGTGACTGTCCTTTGGTTTCTTCCATCACCACCAGCTGTTTCATTGTTTGCCGGGTCTGTATCTTTCTGCATCAGAAGTCAGATATTGTCAACTGTGACTGGAAGTGTGTCCTGAACATTTAAAACCACTATGGATTCTTCTAGTGGCGGTACCATCGGTAGTGTATCTGCCAGCAGGAGGTGGCTCAAAGCATCCGCATTCACTACTTGGCCTTCCAGTGTTCCAAATTGTAACTTTATGCAGTCAGTATTAGAGCCCAGTGCTGAATATGGCCTGAGGTTATGGGCAGCATTGTCTTGTCCTCTTTGAGTAGACCTAGCAGGGGCTTGTGGTCCATTATTATTACAAATTTATGTCCGTAAGGGTATTGTTGGAACTTCCTGACTCCAAATATGACTGCCAAGCCTTCCTTCTCTATCTGAACATATTCATGCTCTGCATTAACCAAAGTCCTGGATGCATACGCTATTGGGCGGTGTTTTCCATTAAGCAACCTATGAGCTATTATCACCCCGATGCCATATGGGGAAGCATCACATGTTAATGCCAGATTTTGCATGGGATCATAGTATGTTTTGTTTTCTTCACTTTACTGAAAGTTAAGGCCTAGCTATGTGGCCAAGGCTGACCCTTTCCTAGGAGTTGATGCACATGTGCCAGGATGGAAGCCTGAACTTTCCATAATAACTCACCAGCCCAAGGAAAAACCTAATCTCCAATACAGACGTGGGAGCCAGGGCACCATTCATCACCCTCACTTTATCTTCAAATGGGTGTAACCTGGTCTTGTTGACTTTGTAGTAGCCCAAGTAGGTCACTTAGGGTGACTGGAACACACATTTTTCCCTTCTAGTGTGTATTACCATCTGGGCAAAATGTCTAAAGGTTATGTCCAAGTTCTCTAAATGCTTCTTATAGCATTACTATTAGCATCTTCTAGTTAACTTGGGGTGGATCTTGCAAACTGTTCTCCATCATCCACAGGAAAATTGCACAGGCTGACGATACATCAAATAGCAGTCTCGTACAAACTCTTATGGTTACTAGCTGAAGCATATTTATAAAGTCATAGAGTCATAGAGATGTACTGCATGGAAACAGACCCTTCAGTCCAACTCGTCCATGCTGACCAGATGTCCTAACCTAATATAGTCCCATATGCCAGCATTTGCCAGCCCATATCCCTCTGAACCATTCCTATTCATATACCCATCCAAATGCCTTTTAAATGCTGTGATTGTACCAACCTCCAGCACTTCCTCTGGCACCTCATTCCATACACGCTCTACCCTCTCCCTGAAAAAGTTTCCCATTTCCTCTGGATGCCCTGTTTTGCTCCCACAATCCAAAGTTGTGCAGGTTAGGTGAATTGGCCGTGCTAAACTGCCAATTACCAATAAAAATATGGTAGTGGAATGGACCTGGGTGAGGTACTGTTCGGAGAGTCAGTGTGGACTTGTTTGGCTGAAGAGCCTATTGCCACACTGTAGGGATTCTATGGATTCTATCTTGTAAAGGTTGCCTGGTAGAGGTACTCAGTCTAGCCAAGGTCTCACACAGATCTAAGGCAATGAGTTTGCAGAGTGTGTTGAATATAATTCTGCTGCTGCTGACAGCTGACATCATTTCACTGGATTTCCATTTCTGAGTTGTGAGATCTGTATGAAATCTATCCCATTTAGCACCGTGTAGTATTTCACAACACATTGGACGGCATTCTCAATGTGAAGACAGAACTTTGTCATTGGACAAAAACTGTGTGGTGCTCACTCCGATTGGTAAGATCATGGACAGGTGCATCTGTGGCAGGCACATTGATGAGGGTGAGATCAAGTATGTTTTTGATTGTTCCTTCATCACCTAACAGATTCAACCTAACAGATATGTCCTTTAGGACTTGACCAGTTTGGTCAGTAGTGATGTTGGAGAGCCAGTTTTGCTGATGGACATTAATGTCCCTCACCCAGAGTACATTGTTATGGACTAAGGCAGACCACTCAAAAACATTCTTAAGCAGGCAGCTCAGACCATAACTTTGCAATTTGTTTTGGTAAATGTACAGTGAAAATTACCAAGATAAGTTAGCTGGGTTGACTACTAGATTTTAAAACAGACAAAAAATTATTCACAAAATTACGGGATGAAACACAAAGAACAACCTATCCAACTAGACTTAGTTATGCTGTTCCGAATATTTACAACAGTCCCAATAAGCAAACTCCCTTTAAAAACCAGTATAAATGGAACACATGCTTACAGGTTGAAGTTGAAGAGCAGAGAAAGATTCTACACAGCTCCCTGTTGAACTTCCAACCAGTTCAAGATTGAACTAAACTGCTCAGCTCAGCTAGAGAGCTGACCACTCCCCTTTCATTATACAGGTCACTTCTAAAACATGACCACTTTAGCCTGAAGTCTCATCTGTTTACATATAAACAAAAGGCCTCTCAAAATCCCTTTCATCTCTGTACCAAACCAGATTGGTTGGAGCCAGGCCTGATTAATTACCCCTTTGAAAAACATCAAGGCCAAGGAACAGCTTTTAGAAAAAAAAGCATTTGCTTTGTGACATCATTCTGTGCCATTACGACCATCAGTGTATCTTCCAAATATTGTTCAACAGGAATGAGACTTGATTTATCAGCAGAGGGGAGAAAAGGATCTGCCTTCATTGAGCAGACCATTAAGTATAGGTGTAGGTATGTTATGTTATGACTGCACAGAATATTGGTGAGGTCACTTTTAGAATATTGTGTACAATTCTCTTTGGCATAAGAAGAAGTCAATAGATTTGAAGCTGGAAGAGCACAATAGATCACACAGCATTTGAGGAGCAGGAATGTCAATGTTTTGGCCCGAAACATTGACTTTCCTCCTCCTTGGATGCTGTCTGATCTGCTGTGTTCTTCCAGCTTTACATCTATTAATCCTGGCTTCCAGCATCTGCAACCCTTACTGACTCCTAATCATGGAATAGGAAGGAAGTTGTTAAACTTAGAGTCATAGAGATGTACAGCATGGAAACAGACCCTTCGGTCCAACTCATCCATGCTGACCAGATATCCCAACCCAATCTAGTCCAACCTGCCAGCACCTGGCCCATATCCCTTCAAACCCTTCCTATTCATATACCCATCCAGATGCCTTTTAAATGTTGCAATTGTACTAGCCACCACTTCCTCTGGCAGCTCATTCCATACACGTACCACCCTCAGAGTAAAAATATTGCCCCTTAGGTCTCTTTTATATCTTTCCCCTCTCACCCATTAGGGAGATTTAAATAATCCTTAGATAAGCGTATGGATGATTTTGGGATAGTGTAGGGGGACGAGCTGCGAATCGTTCACAGGTTGGCGCAACATCGAAGGCCGAAGGGCCTGTTCTGCGCTGTATTGTTCTATGTTCTATGTTCACCCTAAACTATGCCCTCTAGTTCTGGACTCCACCATCCCAGGGAAAAGACTTTGTCTATTTTCCCTATCCATGCCCCTCATGATTTTATAAACCTCTATAAGGTCACCCTTCAGTCTCCGACGCTCCAGGGAAAATAGTCCTAACCTATTCAACCTCTCCCTATAGCTCAAATCCTCCAACCCTGGCAACATCCTTGTAAATCTTTTCTGAATCCTTTCAAGTTTCACAACATCTTTCCGATAGGAAGGAGACCAGAATTGCATGCAATATTCCAACAGTGGCCTAACCAATGTCCTGTACAACTGCAATATGACCTCCCAACTCCGTACTCAATACTCTGATCAATAAAAGAAAACATACCAAATGCCTTCTTCACTATCCTATCTACCTGCGACTCCACTTTCAGGGAGCTATGAACTTGCACTCCAAGATCTCTTGGACCTTACCATTAAGTGTATAAGTCCTGCTAAGATTTGCTTTCCCAAAATGCAGCACCTCACATTTATCTAAATTAAACTCCACCTGCTACTTCTCAGCCCATTGATCCATCTGATCAAGATCCCGTTGTAATCTGAGGTGACCTTCTTTGCTGTCCACTACACATCCAAAGTTGGTGTCATCAACAAACTTACTAACTATACCTCTTAGGCTCACATCCAAATCATTTATATGAATGATGAAAAGTAGAGGACCTAGCACTGATCTTTGTGGCACTCCGCTGGTCACAGGCCTCCAGTCTGAAAAACAACCCTCCACCATCACCCTCTGTCTTCTACCTTTGAGCCAGTTCTGTATCCAAATGGCTTGTTTTCCCTGTATTCCATGAGATCTAATCTTGCTCACCAGTCTCCCAACGTGAACCTTGTCGAACACCTTATTGAAGTCCATATAGATCACTGCTCTGCCCTCATCAATCCTCTTTGTTACTTCTTCAAATACCTCAATCAAGTTTATGAGACATGATCTCCCACACATAAAGCAATGTTGTCTATCCATAATCAGTCCTTGCCTTTCCAAATACATGTACATCCTGTCCCTCAGGATCCCCTCCAATAACTTGCCCACCACTGACATTAGGCTCACTGGTCTATAGTTCCCTGGCTTGTCCTTACCACCCTTCTTAAACAGTGGCACCACGTTAGCCAACCTCCAGTCTTCTGGTACCTCTCCTGTGACTATCGGTGATACAAATATCTCAGTAAGAGGCCCAGCAATCACTTCTCTAGCTTCCCACAGAGTTCTTGGGTACACCTGATCAGGTTCTGGAGATTTATCCACTTTTATGCATTGCAAGACATCCAGCACCTCTTCCTCTGTAATATGGACATTTTTCAAGATGTCACCATCTATTTCCCTACATTCTATATCTTCCATGTCCTTTTCCACTGTAAATACTGATGCAAAATACTCATTTAGTATCTGCCCCATCTCCTGCGGCTCCACATAAAGGCCGCCTTGCTGATCTTTGAGAGCCCTATTCTCTCCCTAGTTACCCTTTTGTCCTTAATGTATTTGTAAAACTTCTTTGGATTCTCCTTATCTCTATTTGCCAAAGCTATCTCATGTCCCCTTTTTACCCTCCTGATTTCTCTCATAAATATACTCCTACTGCCTTTATACTCTTCTAAGGATTCACTCGATCTGTCCTGTCTATACCTGACAAATGCTTCCTTCTTCTTCTTAACCGAACCCTTGTTTTCTATAGTCATCCAGCATTCCCTATCCCTACCAGCCTTTCCTTTCACCTTAACAGAAATATAACTTCTCTGGACTCTTGTTATCTCATTTCTGAAGGCTTCCCATTTTCCAGCCGTCCCTTTACCTGCGAACATCTGCGTCCAATCAGCTTTTGAAAGTTCTTGTCTAATACTGTCAAAATTGGCCTTCCTCCAATTTTGAACTTCAACTTGTAGAACTGCTTTATCCTTTGAAAGGGTGGAAAAAACTTAAAAGGGTACAAAAAAGATTGATAAGAATGTTCCCAGTACTGCAGGGTTGGAGTTATCAAGAGAGGCTGAATAGGCTAGGGCTTTATTCCCTGGGGTGTCAGAGGCTGAGGGGTGACTTTATAGAGATTTATAAAATCAGGAGGGGCAGGGCTGGGGTGAATAGTCAAAGTCTTTCTCCTCAGGTGGGGGAGTCCAAAACTAGAGAGCATGGGTTTAACATGAGAGGGGAAATATTTAAAAAGGACCTGAAGGGTAACTTTTTCATGCAGAGAATGGTGCATGCATGGAATGAGCTGTCAGAGGAAGTGCTGGAAGCTGGTACAATTATCATATCTAAAAGCATCTGGATGAATATATGAAAGGAAGGGTTTAGATGGATATGGGCCAAATACTGGCAACAGGGACTAGATCGGTTTTGGATTTGGGTTTGGCATGGATGAGTTGGACCAAAAGGTCTGCTTCCATGCTGTGTAACTCTATGACTCTGTAACAAAATGTAAGAATGAAAATTAGCACTTAACTCCCCATTCATGAAACTCTCAAGTTGGCACTCAACTCAATTTGCTCAACTGAATTTGTTTATGAATTAGAGGAAGCTAGATGAAGGCGCATAGGACAGTATAACACCCCCAAAGATTAGGAGAGAAGTTCGTAAATCAAGGCACAATGAATAGGTGAAACCAAGCCTGATCTTTTAATTTGAAAGAGGTAGAGGAGCATCAATTACAGCAAGAACTCAGATGCCTGCTCATGCAGTAGTGTATGATGCTATGCATTAGTGAACAGTTAATTTTAGCACACATAACATGATATTTCACAGCAGACGTCAATAATCAGCACAGATCCATTTATCCAATAACCTTCTCTGACCACTTGTTCCAAATGTGCTGGAGCATTGCTGAAATTGCACCTACAAAAGAAACCACTTTATGATTTTAAATGAATGTTAATGAACACCTCTAATTTCTTCAGTTCATCATCATGTGTGTTCTTCCAAAAGGAGGTCCTGTTCCAACAATGGTTTCATGGCCATCATTGGTCTTTTAATTCCAGATTGTTATTGAATTCAAATTCCACCATCTCCTGTGGCAAGATTCGAACCTGGATCCTCAGAACATTACCGAGACCTTTGGGTTAGCGGTCCACCGATAATAACATGAGGCCATCACCTCTTTTCATGTCTGTCTGTCCTGTTGTCAATCTTTTCATTTTCCAATAACTTGCTTTAACTTTTGAGCCATACATCATTGAGATGTCTCACTTCTTTTATTATTCCTGTCTTGACACCCTCCTTCCATGACAAGGAATGTTTGTTCTTTATTCAAAAGGGAAGTAGAGACAACCCTGGTAATTATAGACCAGTGAGCCTTACTTCGGTTGTGAGTAAAGTGGTGGAAAAGTTTATAAGAGGTAGGACTTATAATTATTTTGAAAGGAATAACTTGATTAGGGATAGTCAACATGGCTTTGTGAGGGGTAGATCGTGCCTCACAAACTTTATTGAGTTCTTTGAGATGGTGGTCAAACAGGTGGATGAGGGTAAAGTAACTGATGTGATATATATGGATTTCAGCAAAGCATTTGATAAAGTTCTCCGCAGTAGGCTTTTGCACAAAATACGGAAGTATGGGATTGAGGGTGATTTAGTGGTTTGGATAAGAAATTGGCTAGCTGAAAGACGACAGAGGTTGGTGGTTGATGGGAAATGTTTATCCTGGAGTTCAGTTACTAGTGGTGTACCACAAAGATCTGTTTTGGGGTCACTGCTGTTTGTCATTTTTATAAATTACCTCGATGAGGGCATAGAAGGATGGGTTAGTAAATTTGTGTTGACACTAAGATTGGTGGATAGAATAAAATCCTTACAGCATGAAACAGGCCATTCAGCCCTACTGGTCCACACTGACCCACCTAAACCTATTCCTCTACATTTACCCCTAACCTACTCATTCCTGAACACTATGGGCAATTTAGCATAGCTAATTCAGCTAACCTGCATATCTTTGGATTGCAGGAGGAAACCAGAGCACCTGAAGGAAACCCAAACAGACACAGGGAGAATGTGCAAGCTCCACACAGACGGTCGCCCGAGGCTGGAATCAAACCCAGGTCCCTGGCGCTGGGAGACCAGAATGCTAATCACTGAGCAACTGGAGTTGTGGATAGTGCTGAAGGATGTTGCAGGTTACAAAGAGACATAGATTAGTTGCAGAACTGGGTTGAGAGGTGGCAAATGGAATTTAATGTTGAAAACTGTGAGGTGATTCACTTTGGAAGGAGCAACAGGAATAAAGATTACTGGGCTAATGGTAAGTTTCTTGGTAGTGTCGGTGAGCAGAGAGATCTCAGTGGCCATGTACATAGATCCCTGAAAGTTGCCACCCAGGTTGATAGGGTTGTTAAGAAGGCATATGATGTGTTAGCTTTTACTAGTAGAAGAGTTGAGTTTCAGAGCCAGGAGTCATGCTACAGTTGTACAAAATCTCAGATGCAGCCACACTTGGAGTATTAAGTACAGTTCTGGTCACAATTTTATGGGAAGGAAGTGGAAGCTTTGTAAAGGGTACAGAGGAGATTTACTAGGATGTTGCCTGGTATGAAGGGAAGGTCTTATGAGGAAAGGCTGAGGGACCTGAGGCTGTTTTCATGAGAGAGAAGAAGGTTGAGAGGTGACTTAATTGAGACATATGAGATAATCAGAGGGTTAGATAGGGTGGACAGGGAGAGCCTTTTTCCCTCAGATGGTGATGGCTAGCATGAGGGACATAACTTTAAATTGAAGAGTGATAGATATAGGACAGATGTCAGAGGTAGTTCCTTTACTCAGAAAGTAGTAGGGGTGTGGAACATACTGTCTGCAACAATAGTAGACTTGCCAACTTTAAGGGCATTTAAATCGTCATTGGCTAAACATATGGATGAAAATAGGATACTGGAGGATAGATAGGTTCCACAGATTGGTGCAACATTGAGAGCCAAAGGGCCTCTACTTCACTGTAATGTTCTATGTGCTTTGTTCTGTAACATTTGCCGCTGATTTTTCCTATTCAGATACACCCAGTTTTTCTGTCTTTGCATCATTAAGTTCAGCAAATGTCTTTGTTTACTTTCTGCAGTGCTTCTTCATTGGTTCTTTTTCTATCCAACTGATCCTTTCCATTCTCCTCAAACCAACATTTCAAAGCTATTTGTAAATTCGCTCCAAGTCACCCTCTTTACAAATTTTTTCTTGAGTTGTTTTTTGCATATTTTGCAGTCAGTACTGTCTCTTCTTACTCGGTACAGCCTTTCCCATTGCTATCCTTGTACTGACCTATTGGTTGCACCTTCATCTTGCATACATTATGCTTCCTAAAGACTTTAATCCTTGCACTTGTATAGTTTTTTTTCCCTTCAATGAATATAGCAGCATATCTTGGTGATCTTGAAATATGCATCACTTTGGTTTTGCTGACGTTCACTTTCATTCCAAAGTTTGTCCCTGCTATTCTTTGTCTGTCTGCTGGTTCTTGAAATTCTTCTTCTGTTTGTTCCGAATGCTTTGTCATCTGCAAATCTAACTAACATTATTGCTCATCAATCACGTAAAATCAGCTGCTGTTATTGCTGTAGCCAAGTGTCATCTCTTACATTGGTCAAATCGTCAGTGGCTGAACTGGCACTGCAGTTAACCATGACTGAAAGTGGCCAAGAACGCTTTACAGGATGCATCAACAGAAATAAATACCAACAGAATGAACAAGAATTCCTGTCAAAGGACAAATGCTGTCATGAAGGGAGGAAGTGAGACCTCGCATCTAGCAAAATCATCACCTACACACTCCAGGTCGTTTCATAAGAATTAAGTTGGAACATTGAATATATGAACAATGGACAGAAAAGAAAGATACTGAGCCTATAGAAATGGAAAAGGAAAAATTAAACATCCTATGATTAGGTGAAATACAGTTGACTTCATGAGTAATGAACTGCAATTGGCATACTCCGGAATAGAAAAGAAATAGGGAGTAGCAGTGGCGCTAGACCAGAAAGATATGAACTGTGTGAGTGAAGTGAGACATGACTCATATAGTCTGATGCTAGTGAAAATGAAGGGACAACCAGCATACATTACTATCGCCTTAACAGCTTAACTATTTCAAAACCACTAAACCAAAATTGTAGTTCCTGTCATTTTAGTTCGTTATCACTCTTTGTTTAATAGAACATAGAAGAATACAGCGCAGTACAGGCCCTTTGGCCCTCGATGTTGCGCCGATCCAAGCCCACCTAACCTATACTAACCCACTATCCTCCATATACCTATCCAATGCCCGCTTAAATGCCCATAAAGAGGGAGAGTCCACCACTGCTACTGGCAGGGCATTCCATGAATTTACGACTCGCTGAGTGAAGAACCTACCCCTAACTTCAGTCCTATATCTACCCCCCCTTAATTTAAAGCTATACCCCCTTGTAATACCCGACTCCATACGCGGGAAAAGGTTCACACTGTCAACCCTATCTAACCCCCTAATCATCTTGTACACCTCAATCAAGTCACCCCTAAACCTTCTTTTCTCTAATGAAAACAGCCCCAAGTGTCTCAGTCTTTCCTCATACGATCTTCCTTCCATACCAGGCAACATCCTGGTAAACCTCCTCTGCACCCGTTCCAGTGCCTCCACATCCTTCCTATAGTATGGCGACCAAAACTGCACACAATATTCCAGATGCGGCCGCACCAGAGTCTTATACAACTGCATCATGACCTCAGGACTCCGGAACTCAATTCCTCTACCAATAAAAGCCAGTACGCCATATGCCTTCCTCACCGCACTATTTACCTGGGTGGCAACTGTCAGAGATCTGTGTACATGGACACCAAGATCCCTCTGCTCATCCACACTACCAAGTATCCGACCATTAGCCCAGTACCCCATCTTTTTGTTATTCTTCCCAAAGTGAATCACCTCACACTTAGCTACATTGAATTCCATTTGCCACCTTTCTGCCCAGCTCTGCAGCTTCTCTATATCCTGCTGTAACCTGCCACATCCTTCCTCACTGTCAACAACTCCTCCGACTTTCGTATCATCCGCAAACTTGCTCACCCAACCTTCTAACCCCTGTTCCAGGTCATTTATAAAAATGACAAACAGCAATGGTCCCAAAACAGATCCTTGCGGAACACCGCTAGTAACTGCACTCCAAGATGAACCTTTACCATCAACTACTACCCTCTGTCTTCTTCCATCCAGCCAATTCCTAATCCAAACCTCCAACTCACCCTCAATGCCATACCTCCGTATTTTTTGAAGTAGCCTACCATGGGGAACCTTATCAAACGCCTTACTAAAATCCATATATACCACATCTACCGCTTTCCCCTCATCAACCTCCTTCGTCACCTTTTCAAAGAATTCAATAAGGTTTGTGAGGCACGACCTGCCCTTCACAAAACCATGCTGACTATCCTTGATCACATTATTCCTATCCAGATGTGCATAAATCCTATCCCTTACAATTCTCTCTAAGACTTTGCCCACAACAGAAGTGAGACTCACCGGCCTATAGTTACTAGGGTTATCCCTACTCCCCTTTTTGAACAATGTTTTGTTTTGATTTATGGATTCAAACTTACCCTTGTTTCAGTGGTCATGTTACTAGTAAATTTGAACAAATGTAAGATAAAGAAAGTTGCTGAAGTTAATAGTACACAATTAGTGTTGTGTATGTCTGTTACATACAATATATATTCAGTGCAAGTTAAAGGCCACACACTCAAGACATAGGGACACACATACAAATTTGCTTCCGTTTATTAATTTCCTTTGACATTTCTATTTTAACCACAAATGTGCTCCAATATCACAGTACTAAATTTAGAAGATTACAATAAATATTCTTAATATTGACGTATTGTGATTTGAAATGGTCAGTTCTCTTTACAAGCTAGTTACAGCACCTGGGAGTAATGCTCTTCTTTCGAAGTTAATATGATCACAGATGGTGAAAGCCAGCATGTGAGTGTTCAAGTGTGATAGCTGTATAAAAGCAGCAGGCTTTGCTTGTCCTGCTGATGCCAAGGCAACTCAGTGGGTAGTTCAATGGCATCACTTGTTATTGTTACAGCTGTGCAGCCATTAATGGTGAGAGGTGGTGCCCAGCTGTTTGAATGTATTTTTAATTGCTGGCAGCTCCAAGAAATGCAGTTCTGGTTAAGTTATTACCTCACCTATATGGTGCAAATTCCATATCCCACAAAACTGAAATTACAACTGTTGCCCAATCACAGATATTGAACACACTTTCATGTGATTTCTGGGTTTAAAATGAAGATTTCTAGCTAACATTTACTAAGTGATAGTATGATCATTAATGCAATGCAAATCAACCTTCTAAGGATACTTGCAGTAGCACTTTTATAGCTTTCATCAACTTTACTCCCAGTTTGCATTTCTAAAACAAAATGTTGCTGAATCTTACAGAATCGTTAGATCAAAATTATTGTAGATCGGAAGTGAAGTTGAAAAGGTATAACAGTTTGAAGTGATACAATGGAAATAATATTTCTGGAGGAAATTTATCCCATGTGGTGCACTGTCTTTGCTTAAATCAGCAAAATGGTTGCTGCTGACACCAGAGAAAAAGCAGAAATTAATTCAATAACCTCACTGAAGTCACCAGCTTCCATAATGACTTATTTGGCCTTGCAACAATCAGGTTTTTTTAGGAGGATGAGACCACAATAAAATTTTCCTGGAGGCTTGCCAAATAAGTCTTTGCAGCCAGCCACTAAAAAAGGGCATGATAGTCATTAAGAAAGTTACAATGACCTGAAGTTGTCTTGGAAAGGTTCACTGTGTGAGAAACCAGCCAGGAGCAGATGCTTAGGCTAACATTATCCTGTAACTATCGTCATGTAAAATTGCGCCACTGCAATTATTTTAGCAGGTAATTGTCAACCGCCAAAAAATCCAATTAGATGGCTACTAATGTAAGACTTTTTTAAAATTTGTCAAAGCAACGGTTGAAAATTGATAGGACCACAAAGCAGTTAACATGAAATTACCAACATGAGGACTAGATTATCAAAATGGCTAGTAAATGACAATAAAGTTTGTTTGTTCTGTTTGTAGCATTCTGGACAAAATTCAGGAAAGATAATCAAACACACATTTAGACCATTCTAAGTCACTGCACTACAATTAAGAAAAATATATAACAATCATTTTTCTGATGAGGTGACAGAAAGGAATGGACCCTTGATTACTGCCTGCCATTGTACCTAATGACAACTACACACAGTTAAAGGCAAAAACAGATGTAGATGTAAATGTAAAAGTCTTTACCATAGTCTGCCACACCAGAATTTCCAAAAATCAATACCTGCCTAAAATTTCTGTGACTGTGGTCAAGTTTGATGGAGTTAAATATTTGGGATTTCTATAACTGTTGCCAACTTGCTGCAAAACTTTGCTTTTCCTTTTAACTTGTTGCCTTCCCTGCAGTTCAAATGGTAATATCATATGATTGAAGATATAACAAACATCAATGTTGAACTATTTCATCAGCAATTATTTTGTCCATAGAATGAAAGTGCAAACAAAGTGGTTGCAGTGTTACATTGACTAGTCTGCTTGAAAGTTGAGATACAGCATACAGTTGCTAATTATTATAAGTTGAACATTTCTGGAGACATTAACAGACATCTGTAAGTATGTCACTCTAGTGCTGATTAGATACAATTTTACAGGAGCACTTACTTACGTTCAGTTGTACTTAAAGTGTAGAGTATGCTGACTGGTACATAAAAAGAAATTGTTGGACAGCCAAGGGACTGAGGGAGAGGGTGTACAGACTCTCAGATATGGTACTAGTCCTGAAGGAACTCGAGAGCAATAAGGATATCCTGTATCTGTAAGCTGAAAGGATACAATCTCAGCCTCCTTGCCCTCTCCTGTAGCAGTTGGTGCTGCTGCACCTGACCTTATGTCCTCTTCCTACTCCTTAGGTAGTCCGGAGAGCAAGATGATCATGACTCTTTCTCCTAGCAACATCTATAAAGTGCTCAGATGGATGGAGTAGTATATGTGGTATTGCTTTTAATATAAACCTTCAGACAATTTCTGGAATAAGTGCCATTGGTCTTGAAAATGTGTCTGGAGAAAGTCTTCCAATGCGTTTCAGAGTTTTACTGCAGCAACAGCTGAACATTAAATACTGATTATTCTTTTACATAATCTCTCGGGAGATAGTTCTATTGTGTTATCCAGTGACCCAGGCTAATGTTATGGGATATGAGTTTAATTAATTGATAAAGTTAAGTAGATAATAAATCTGGAAAGGCAAGCTAGTCTCAGTGATGGTGACAATGAAACTATCATCGGTTGTTGTAAAAACCCAAGTGTTTCATTAATCCTTGTGTCATCCTTCCATTGTCTGGACAATATGTAACTTTACGTACTGACTCTTAAACTGAGCAATCCAGTTGCTTTAAACCACATGTTTAAGGAAAACAGGAGTAGGCTACTTAAGTCACCTCTGCAATTCACTAAGATCACGGCTGATCTGATTGTGGCCTCACTCTACATCCTGTCTGCCTTATTACCTTCAACTCCCTTATTTATCAAAACTCCAACTCAACCTTGCATAAATTCAATGACTCAAATAATTCCATGGACTATCTGATGTGCACACTATTCTAAAGAATTGGCTTTATGTCACTTGCACAATGCATTTGTCTGCGTTTAACTTGATCCAAAATTTACTACTTTTGTTCATGATTTCATGTAGTTTGGTGTCACAACCTACTCATCTACTTTAAATACCTGAATATCATTTGCTAAACTGATTACTCATTTGCATCTCCTCAATTTCTCATTTGCTTTTTGCTGGAACATATTCTCATCCTGACTCGTTCTAACGCAAAAGGGTAGACACAGGAATTTGTATCCTTCAAATGCTGTGTTATCTGTTGTCATTTTACATTTGGCTTCACATTCCATAGTCAATCTGATATCAAGATTGTTCAAAACTTTTACTCCTGCCAGTAATGTTGAGATTTCTTGGGGTAAGATAGTGATACCTCCTTGTGGCTTGGGATCTAGGACAAATCTTAGCTATCCATGTGGCTTCTCTCTGACCATAATGGAATTTAACCAATCTCTAACTGGTCATGACCTTCTTTCCTTCCATTCCTTGGAACCCTCTTTCCATTGATTTTCAATTCTATCCAGTTCTTTACAAGGGAGTCGTCATTGGGTTGATTGAGGTGTAATACTCAAAATGTTCAAACCACAAATTACTTCAGTGAAACACTTTGAGTACATTTGCACCAAATCTTCTTTGCATTTTTTTTTTGGGGGGGGGGATGTGGGGTAGGGAGTTTTATACTGGCTGTGCTGTCTTCAACCATCAGTATTATGTCCTTACTTTCATGATTCATTAAAATAATTTGCACCTCTTTACAAATGCCAAACTGCAGTCGAGTAGAATTGTCTAATTCAGTGACATGTAACATGCAGTTAACACATTTTTCTTCAGGTGTTCCTAATTGTCAAATCTCAGTTCTCCCATATACTGTTATCACGTCATTGTTTACTTTCTTGAGCAGCTTTCCTTAAATAAACATTTTCTTCCAAAACTTTCAGGAAAGATCTCCTGGTATAATGAGCAGCATGAAGTCACTCTGTTCTCTTGTATGAATTGTCACCCTCAAGTTAATCCTTGAAAGTTTAATTTTCACCTTCTTTCAGATCTGAATGGCTTTGTGATTTTCTTTCTACTGGGAACTGTTACACCCAGATGTGCCAAGCAGTTGCATGGCTCTTATGTCTATTGTGTTCACAAACTCACTATTATCATCCAGGCTAAAGGTGTTTCAGTTTCTTTTTCTATCCATACACCATATTGCTCTGCCTCTAGTGATTTGTCTATCACACTTTCCTTTGTTCTGTACACCTTTTCTCAGTGATTTATTGGGGGTAATACACAAATCCATGCTGGAAATGAAGCCTGCTATTTCCAAAGTGATCACAAAAGTAACAATCTTTAACAAGTGTGCAAGGTTCCCCAATTTATCTGACCAGGTTGAGAAAAGCAGAGATCAGACTTATGTACTGAATGAGAATAATTCATTTTTATGACCGTTCAAGAAGCGGTAGAATGCATAGAACACTAGTAATTAGAACTCTAATCATCTTATAAACTCTCTACACACACACACACACACACACACAAGAATTGAATACTTTTCTCTCTGTAATTTGTTCCTAACTCCAAACTGTTCAGTTACCTGGGAACTAATCATGTTGTTGTTGGCAAGCAAAAAGGCCTCTGTCATTGATAACTGGTCACTAGTCCGTAGACCAATAAACTTCTTGTTCCCAGCAAAACCTGCATCAGTAAACTCCCTTGATTCCAAATGGTCTGTAACTTTGCAATTAGTTTTTGCTCGAACAATTATTTTCATGGTGCTTGGCATGGGCGTCAGGTTACTTGTTTTTCAAAATGACAGACACTCTTTCAAAAGTTTTATAATAGTTATTTCTCATTTAAGCCCACAGTTACTTTAAAAAGACAAAAGTTAAAATAGTCCTTACATAGAACATAGAACAATACAGCACAGAACAGGCTCTTCAGCCCTCGATGTTGCGCTGACTTGTGCCCATCTCCCTACACAATCCCATCATCATCCATATGGTTATCCAAGGACTGTTTAAATGCCCCTAATGTGACTGAGTTGACTACATTGGCAGGTAGGGCATTCCATGCCCTGAGTAAAGAACCTGCCTCTGACATTTGCTTTAAATCTAACACCCCTCAATTTGTAGTTATGCCCCCTTGTACAAGCAGATTTCATCATCCTCAGAAAAAGACTCTCACTGTCCACCCTATCTAAAACTCTGATCATCTTGTATGTCTCTATTCAAGCCCCTCTTAGCTTTCTTCTCTCCAATGAGAACAGATCCAAGTCTCTCAGCCTTTCCTCAAGACCTTTGCTCCTGACTAGGCAACTTCCTGGTAAATTTCCTCTGCACCTTTTCCAAAGCTTCCACATCTTTCCTGTAATGGGGCAACCAGAACTGCACACAATACTCCAAGTGAGACCGCACTAGTGTTTGTATTGTTGCAGCATGACATTAGAACTTCGGAACTGAAAATGTGTTGCTGGAAAAGCGCAGCAGGTCAGGCAGCATCCAGGGAACAGGAGAATCGACGTTTCTGGCATAAGCCCTTCTTAGAACTTCGGAACTCAATCCCTCTACCAATAAAATCTAACACATTATATGCCTTCTTAACAGCACTATCAACCTGGGTGCAATTGTCAGGGATCTATGTACATGGACACCAAGATCCCTCTGCACATCCACAGTATCAAGAATCTTTCCATTGACCCAATATTTTGCCTTCCTGTTATTCTTTCCAAAATGAATCACTTCACATTTATCTGCCTGAATTCCATTTGCCACCTTTCAGCCCAATTCTGCAGTTTATCCAAATCTCCCTGCAACCTGCAACATTCTTCCAAACTGTCCACCACTCCACTGACTTTAGTGTTATTTGCAAAATTACTAACCCATTCACCTATGCCTACATTAATATTGTTTATAAAAATGACAAACAGCAATAGTCCCAAAACAGATCCTTGTGACACACCACTAGTAACCAGACTCCAGGCTGAATATTTTTCATCAACCACCACTCGTTGCCTTCTTACAGAAAGCCAGTTTCTAATCCAAACTGCTAAATCACCTTCAATCCCATGCCTCCACATTTTCTCCAATAGCCAACCAGGTGGAACGTTATCAAAGGCTTTACTGAAGTCTACGTACACCACATCAACTGCCATACCCTCATCCACATGCTTGGTCACCTTTTCAAAAAACTCAGTGAGCTTTGTGAGACATGACCTGCCTTTGATGAATCCATGTTGACTATTTCCAATCAAATTGTTGCTTGCTTGATGATTATAAATCCTATCTCTTATAATCCTTTCCAAAACTTTTCCTACAACAGACGTAAGGCTCACTGGTCTATAATTACATGAGTCACTTCTTGAACAAGGGCACAATATTTGTAATCCTCCAGTGCTCTGGTACTAAACTTGTCGGTAATTATGACTCAGCCAAAGTCTCAGCCATCTCCTCTCTAGCTTCCCAGAGAATTCTCAGAAAAATCCCATCCAGACCAGGGGACTAATCTACTTTCATACTTTGTAGAATTGATAACTCCTTACGAACCTCAATCTTGTCAAGTCTAATAGCCCGTATCTCATTCATCTCCTCTACAATATTCTCCTTTTCCTGAGTGAAAACAGATAAGAAATGCTGTGGTTCTGTTCGCCAAGCTGGAAGTTTTTGTTGCAAACGTTTCGTCCCCTGGCTAGGCGACATCATCAGTGGTTGGGAGCCTCCTGCGAAGCGCTTCTTTGATGTTTCCTCCGGTGTTTATAGTGGTCTGTCCCTGCCGCTTCCGGTTGTCAGTTTCAGCTGTCCGCTGTAGTGGTTGGTATATTGGGTCAGGTCGATGTGTTTGTTGATGGAGTTTGTGGATGAATGCCATGCCTCTAGGAATTCCCTGGCTGTTCTCTGTCTGGCTTGCCCTATGATAGTAGTGTTGTCCCAGTCGAATTCATGTTGCTTGTTGTCTGCGTGTGTGGCTACCAAGGATAGCTGGTCGTGTCGTTTCGTGGCTAGTTGATGTTCATGTATGCGGATTGTTAGCTGTCTTCCTGTTTGTCCTATGCAGTCCTTGCATGGTATTTTGTACACTACATTCGTCTTGCTCATGTTGGGTATCGGGTCCTTCGTTCTGGTGAGTTGTTGTCTGAGCGTGGCTGTTGGTTTGTGTGCCGTTATGAGTCCTAGGGGTCGCAGTAGTCTGGCTGTCAGTTCCGAGATGCTCCTGATGTATGGTAGTGTGGCTAGTCCTTTTGGTTGTGGTATGTCCTCGTTCCGTGGTCTTTCTCTTAGGCATCTGTTGATGAAGTTGCGCGGGTATCCGTTTTTGGTGAATACCTTGTATAGGTGTTCCTCTTCTTCTTTTTGTAGTTCTGGTGTACTGCAGTGTGTTGTGGCCCTTTTGAATAGTGTCCTGATGCAGCTTCGTTTGTGTGTGTTGGGGTGGTTACTTTCATGGTTTAGGACTTGGTCTGTGTGTGTGGCTTTCCTGTATACCCTTGTAGTGAATTCTCTGTTCGGTGTTCTCTGTACCATCACGTCTAGGAATGGGAGTTGGCTATCCTTTTCTTCTTCTCTCGTGAATCGGATTCCTGTGAGTGTGGCGTTGATGATCCGGTGTTTTTTCTATTTCCGTGTTTTTAATGATTACAAACGTGTCATCGACATATCTGACCCAGAGTTTGGGTTGAACTTGTGGTAGGACTGTTTGTTCTAACCTTTGCATTACTGCTTCTGCTATGAGTCCCGAGATTGGTGATCCCATGGGTCTTCCGTTGATTTGTTCGTATATCTGGTTGTTGAATGTGAAGTGTGTTGTGAGGCACAAGTCCAGTAGTTTAAGTATGCCGTCTTTGTTGATAGGTTCAGCGTCCTGTTTTCTGTTCTGTATGTCCAGTAGGTTGGCTATTGTTTCTCTGGCTAGGGTTTTGTCAATCGAAGTGAACAGTGCCGTCACGTCGAATGATATCATGGTTTCTTCTTTGTCTATGTGTATATTTCTGATGATGTCCAAGAATTCCTGTGTTGATTGTATGGAGTGTTTGGATCCGCTGACCAGGTGTTTCAGTTTCTGTTGTAGTTCTTTGGCCAGTTTGTATGATGGTGTCCCTGGCAGTGATACTATGGGTCTGAGTGGGATGTCTGGTTTGTGTACTTTAGGTAATCCATAGAATCTGGGGGTGTTGTTGCTTTCCAGTTTCATTCTTTGTAGGTCAGCTCTGGTTATCTGTCCGTTTTTTTGTAGATTCCTTAGTGTGTTATTTATCCTATTGGTGAGCTGTGGGGTGGGGTCAAACCCCCTCTTTTGGTAGGTGTTGGTATCTGCAAGTAGTTGTTGTTGGACAGACCACTATAAACACCGGAGGAAACATCAAAGAAGCGCTTCGCAGGAGGCTCCCAAGCACTGATGATGTCGCCTAGCCAGGGGACGAAACGTTTGCAACAAAAACTTCCAGCTCGGCGAACAGAACCACAGCAACGAGCACCCGAGCTACAAATCTTCGCACAAACTTTGAAGATAAGAAATATTTGTTTAGCACCTCTCTGATCTCCACAGTTTCCACATATAACTTCCCACTTCTGTCTTTGACTAGCCCTATTCCTACCCTAGTCATCCTTTTATTCCCCACATATCTATAGAAAGCTTTTGGGTTCTCCTTTATTCTACCTCTAAAGACTGTTCATGTCCCCTCCTTGCTTTTCTTAACTCTCTCTGAACATCCTTCCTAGCTACTCTGTAAGTCTCCATTGCCAATTGGCCTTTCCAGAAACCCTGAAAATGGCTCCACATGTGGGACATTTCCTTCTGTGTGAATACATGTGGTGCCCACAGCTCCTGAATATCTTTCTCTCTGCTCGGTATATCTTCTTTTGTTTCTGTTTCACTGCATCAACTCTGCTGTTTATTTCCAATCCCAAATGAGTTGATCTATCAGCCCTCTATCTGTGTCCATGGACTTATGTTTTCTGGCTACATTTTTCAATCCTGTTACAAAGTTGTCGAAAGTTTCAACTAACTCTTGATTCAGGCCAAGAAATTCATAATGGTAGATTCAATTATTTGATTTTGGTCTGGAGATGGATGTTGAATCTTTCAAAGATTTTATCTGGGTTGGTGCTATCCTCTGCAGTATGCTTGTAGTCGTTAAATAAAAGTGATCCTTTGTCACCTGCCCACAGAAGCATATAGGCTGATCTCCTCTTCACTGACAATGCCATATAGGAAACTACTGATCGTTGATCTGTACTTTCATTTAAACTTCTCAAATGTATTTATGAAATTATAAGCTTTGCAAATCATTATGGGCTGCAACTATGCATCATTTGCTTTGCCAGTCACATTTTTCTTTTCACTTTTGCACAAAGCAGTTTTCTTTCTCTCATTCTCTGACACACATTTGAATTGATTTCCCTGATTGGCATTAAATTAGTTTAACATAGAATCACTGCTACAATTCATATCTTCTGATTCCTGACAGTTAGAAATAATCACACTTTAGGTCTGGAAAGGTTAGAGGGTTTGTGTTTAACACAGCTAGCCACACAAATTGCTACAAAGACTGCTTTAGACTGGTGTCTTTTTACATTTCACTACTCCTGTGCAGCTGTGAAAGTAACCGCCTGGAACCTTATACATGACAATTAGCTCCTGGGTAATTATGATCGAAAGTGTGTGTTGCTGGAAAAGCACAGCTGGTCGTGCAGCATCCAAGGAGCAGGAGAATCGACATTTCGGGCAATTCATATCTTCTGATTCCTGACAGTTAGAAATAATCACACTTTAGGTCTGGAAAGGTTAGAGGGTTTGTGTTTAACACAGCTAGCCACACAAATTGCTACAAAGACTGCTTTAGACTGGTGTCTTTTTACATTTCACTACTCCTGTGCAGCTGTGAAAGTAACCGCCTGGAACCTTATACATAACAATTAGCTCCTGGGTAATTATGATCGAAAGTGTGTGTTGCTGGAAAAGCACAGCTGGTCGTGCAGCATCCAAGGAGCAGGAGAATCGACATTTCGGGCAAGAGGCCTTCGTCAGGGTTCCCTCCTGCCCAAAATGTCGATTCTCCTGCTCCTCGAATGCTGTATGACCTGCTGTGCTTTTCTAGCACCACACACTCTTGACTCTGATCTCCAGCATTTGCAGTCCTCACTTTCTCCTGGTTAATGATGACCTATATCTGTACAGACAACATAATAACAACAAATTCTCTCAGACTCTTGTACATTTTAATAAGTTCACTTCCCATTCTTTTAATGAGAATAGAGCCAACTTGTTTCATGTTTCTTCATAAGATAATCCAGGAATTAGTTGAGTGAGTCATTACTGAACTGCTTCTAGTGTGCTTATATCTTTTTCAAATAAGGACAAAAAGGGCAGTGCAGTGGCTCAGTGGTTAGCACTGCTGCCTCTCAGTGCCAGGGACCCAGGTTTTGATTCCACCCTTGGATGACTGTCCGTGTTGAGTTTGCACGTTCTCCCTGTGCCTGTGTGGGTTTCCTCTGGGTGCTCCAGTTTCCTCCTACAATTCAAAGTTGTGCAAGTTAGGTGGATTGGCCATGCTAAATTGGCCTGTATTGTCCAGGGATGTGTGGGTTAGGTGTGTTAGTCGTGGAAAATATAGCATAGGGGATGGGACTGGGTGAGATGCTCTTTGTTAGATCAGTGCAGACCTTTGGGCTGAATGGCCTGTTTCCACACTATAGAGACTCTGATTCTAAGTACACAATACTCTGAATGCAGTCTCACTAGGCCCCTGGACAGATGCAATAAAATTTCCTTAACTTTTTATTCCATTTCTCTTACAATAAGCTTGAACATTTCATTTCCCTTCCTAATCATTTTCTGTAACTGCATACTCTCTCTTATTTTGGGATTTGTGCACAGGACACTCAGGTCTTTCTGTAGCACTGAGTTCTGTAAACTCTCTCCATTTAAACAAGATACTTGTTAAATCTAATCTTCCTGCTCTTATTCACATTTTGCACTAGTAGTAGCTATGGCTGCTGTAGTCCCAGAGAACCATATGGCTGTTCTCTCATTAGAAAAAGACATCAACACAACTGGTCATGAAGTTAACTTGGGAATTACCATACTGCAGGTGAGGTTGAGAAAACAGGACTTTCATGATGATGTCAGCCAGTGTGGGATTTGAACATACAACTGCAAACCAGTCATCCAGCCAAAGGAGTTAAATGACTCCCTACCCATACTGTACACCATCTCTGTCTTCCAATTCTCCTCTCCTTCACTTAGAAACCAGACAGTGCAAATTCCTGACAAGGAAAAAGAGTGTCTGGTAACTGCAGTGATAAATGCCTGTTCTGCCCATCTTGTAACCACTTCTTTATAACAATGTCCCTGCATGGTCCATGGTCACCATTCTCCTTAATCCTTCATCCACACAACTGGGCAATGGCAAACTACCAGTCTCACCATATCATCATGCCTGTTCTCAAAGCAACTCAGCCACATCTTTAAGCATTCAACACTAATTTAGAGCTGACGGGCACCTATGATTTCAGTACTTCTGCTAGGTTACTTTTCGAGTAGAGAAAGCCACAAATCTTGTATGCCTGCTTGGTATTAACTTGGACACATACATCTTATAGCTCTTAGCTTTCTTTCTTACTTTTGTTTTGTCCACTTCAGCCTTTACTCAGAAGCTGCCAAACTGTGTCTACTTTAGATTACTTCCTTAGCACACATTGCGTTTAGTACTAAGTCATAGGCTGACAGCCTCTGAGTTTAGTTTGCTTTTTAGCACTAAGGGAGAGACAGGTAGCAGCAATGTCAGAGCTGAAGTATGTGTCAGCAATTTATGATACAAACACACTTCATGTGTTCAAACAAATAGCCATGTGTTTAGGGCAAAGGGGGAAAACACCTCAGGTGACCAATCTATCCAGTTCGTGAAAACAAACAGTGTTGGTTCCTTGGACAGAAAGCTTTGCTTGTATACATATTGGTTTTGCTGCCCTCATCTAGCTGGTATTGTGGGACAATGGGAACTCCTGGTCTTGAATATTGTGCAAAGCATGAACTGCCTTGTGATGCCACTGTATGACAACTAATAAAACTTTTCACTGTAATCTTTTGTAAAAATACACGTGACAATAAATTGCTATTGATTGACATTGCATCCACAAACATCCACTCCTTTCATCACCAATGCTGGGTAGCAGAGTTGCGTACTGTCTACAAGATGCTGCAGAAATTCACCAAGATTCCTTAGACAGCACCTTCCAAATCCACAACTACTACCATCTATAAGGACAAGGGCAGCAGGTATATGGGAACATCACCACCAGCAAGTTCCTCTCCAAGCCCTACACCATCTTGACTTGGAAAGTACTGTTCCAGCAGTATCACAAAGGCTTATAATTTTAAACCAAACATTACCAAACTGGTTGACATCATTGTCTCTATCCAATTTGAATCCAACAATAAGATGGTCAACCTCTCTGTTGGGTGGGGTTCATTTCAGTTTACTAATTGAAAAGCTTCTGTCCTGGTACCAACAACCTGTGTATTGAACAGACTAATTTTTTCCCAAATTTGGGATAATCCCTAGTGAAAATGTTTGTGGATGCAGTGTCAATCAATAGCAATTTATTGTCACGTGTATTTTTACAAAAAAGTACAGTGAAAAGTTTTACATGTTGTCATACCATGACAGGGCACCTTACATTAATGTCAGAAGTCAATAAATAAGAAAAATAAAATAAAAGTTCATCATAGTTTAAATAATGGCTCCTGGGTTCGGGTTACGCTAGAACACTGAGCAGAAACCGCCATGCAGGGCTGGACTGAGACCACAACGCCAAGCCAAGACAAGATCTCCGCCCCAGAACTAGACCTTTACACTGGGTTGCTGGCGTATCCAGAAGCCGCTGAAGAAGACCTCCAATCCAGACTGAGACAGCCCCTCCTGGACAAGACTGCCAGACTGGAGAGATTGCCACATTAGGAGACTGCTCTACCAGGAACCAGGCCTATACTGCCACTCTGGGACATTGGAAACCATTTCATTGCCGGGCCTGGGCTGGGAGAAGACACCTTCCTCTGAAGTCATTAATAGAAATTAAGGTAGCGTAAAAGCATAGAAAGAGAAAAAGATAAAGAGGACAGAGTAGATGAGCACCGGGCTCCTGGGCTGAGGAGCCCGCACAGTATGCTGCTATTCTGCCGCCATTTGTAGCGAGCTGCTTCTTCCTGAAGTGTTGCAGCTTCTTGAGTGTTGTTGGAGCTGCACTCTCCTGGCAAGTGGGCAGTAATGCATCACATGCCTGATTTTAGCTCTGTAAATAGTGAACATACTTTGTGGAGTCAAGATGTAGGTATTCACTGCAAGATTCCTAATTCTGACATCGCTCTGATAGCCATAACATTCATATAGAATCATAGAACCCCTACAGTGCAGAAGGGAGCCATTTGGTCCATCAGGACTACACTGACTCTCCAAAGAGTATCACATCCAGACCAAGCCACCTATTATATCCATAACCTCACATTTACCATAACTAATGCAGCTAGCCTACACACCCTTGAAATCTATGGACAATTTTGGCATGGCCAATCCTCCTAACTGGCACAAGCTTCGGACTGTGGGTGGAAACTGGAACACCTACAAGAAATCCATGCAGATATGGGCAGAACCTTTAGCTTTTTCTAACAGTCAATTGTTATTTGCTGTTGCACACTGCTAAAGGCACAGCCTGTGAACGTGGTGAATTAGCTGCAATCCAAATGATGATCAAATTCCAGTTACATATTGGAAACCCATGTGAGATTGGCCAGTGGAGTATCCTCCTCCTCCCTATCGCCCCAAGCCCAGCGAAAAAGAAAGCTTATTGTCACTGTCTACAGCAGCCACCTTCTCGAGTTACACACTACAGGATATTAAGTTTCCCCAGAGAACAGAATGTTCCTGGCAATAAGACTTTGATCAGTAGGAAATCATGCTCCTACATGCATCTTTACGTAGCAAGCTTTTAAATGTACATCAATTAATAATGACACCAAAGAGAATGAGCAGCATTAATTGGAATAATAAGCAACAATACAGCAACACATCTGACACTTACCCTGTAAATAATTACCACTTAATCTACAATCAGATTGTTCTTATGTTGTCACTCACAGCTGTATTTGTTATCTCACACAGAGTGGGTTTGTTATACTTACCCAACAAAGACAAAGCCATAAGTTTGCTATCTTTTCCTGATATACCTAATTAATAATGGCTGTTCAGTGAGGAGATGGTGCTGATATAGAGATGATATCACTGAACTTATAATCCAGAACTCCACATTAATATTCTGGAGATTTAAGTTCAAATGCTACCATGGCTGATAATGACATTTTGATTAATTAAACATCTAGAATTATAAAAACTGACAGAAGCAACAGTTGTTGTTAAAGATGTTCATTAATGCTTTTCAGGGAAGAAAGTCAGCACCAAAGGCGAAGCAATGAGGGACCTTGACCTCACTCTGGTTGCTACTTTCTCACAAGGAGACAGTAAGCTTTCAGATGGAGGAGGAATCACAGACACACCTCCCAGAAGTTATCTCTCAGCACCTGCCAGAGTTGGCTGCACCTTTATCAGCCTGCCACCCTGATTTTTTGGGGGGCTCAGGCAGAGAAAGATGAATGAAGGCAGGAAGGATGTTCCTGATGACTAGGGTATCCAGAAACAAGGGTTCGAGTCTAAGGATGCAGGGTAGGTCATTTAGGACTGAGATCAAGAGAAATTTGGTCACCAAGAGAGTATGGTGAGCTGTGAAATTCCCTGCCACAGAGAGTGATTGAGGTCAAAATATTGAATGTCATCAACAATAAGTTGGATCTAGTTCTTAGGACTAAAATGATCAAAGGGTATGAGGAGAAGGTGGAAACCATTTTCATATTGAACTGCAGAGCAGAATTAAAGGGCCGAGTGGTCTACTCCTGTTCCTATTTGCTGTATTTCTATATAAGTTGTCTGTTTCACACCCTGTTCAATTTAAAAATAAAACTTTTGAAGTCAATAGAACATGTGGGTTGGTTTAAAATCAGAGCTTTTATTTTTCATGCACTTTCATTCAGTATATGTACAGCCCATCTCAGGCAGGTTTTGTTGGTATATGACAGATATAGGTCTTCATAAGTGTGCTATTTTACAGTTGGAGAGTAAGTATGTTTGAAATAGTCAGGATCATTACAATGAACACATTGTTCAGCTGCACGTCATGGACACAACTGACATAATAATGACTAAGTAACAAGATTTCAGTCACAGAATCATAGAATGATTACATCACAGAAGGTCATCATTTAATTAATTGTGCCAGGTCCAACCCTCCAATAGAACAATTCATGTATTGCTATTACCCTGCCTTTTCATACATCCCTGAAAATTCTTTCTTTTCATTTAGTAATCCATTTTTTTTTGAATGCCTCAATAGGACATCCGACCAACACACACTCAAGCAATGCATTGCAAATCCTAATCACTCATTGCTGAAAAAATGTCTTTCTCTAAGCTGCCATTTTCTTTTGTCAATCTCTTTTAAGTCTGTGCAGTCTAGTTCTCAATCCTTTCACCAGCAGAATTGTAACTCTATGCTCATGCATCCCTCCTGAATTGCATCTTTATTTAATATTGTCTTTCTGCATTCTTTGCAGCAAAGTGTATCTATTAATACCCCTCTGTATTAATTTCATCTGTCACTTGTATTTCCATTCCACCAATGTGTATATTCTTTTGAGGTTCTGCATTATTCTCCCCTTTGTATCTTAAGCAACTCTCCAATTGTCCAAGACTACCCCGAGCCTAATGAAGACAATAAGATTGTGGCCTGTGCCTTTGCAGGTTCCACTCCCACTTCCCTCAGTATACTTGGATGTATCTCACCTCCTTCTGATGACCTATCAACTAATGAAGGGTCCTGCCCGAAATGTCAACTCTTCTGATGCTGCTTGACTTGCTGTGCTTTTTCCAGCTTCGCATTTTATCAACTCCTATCAGCTTCAAATACAAGCAACCTATCCAATACATCCTTGATCCTTCAAACAATGGAAATAACTATCCCCTGTCAACTCTGCCTACACCCCTCATGATTTTAAACACATCTATCATATCTCCACTCAACCTTCCGTTCTTCAAGGAAAACATACAAACATCGAAATGAGTGAGCAGGAGTAGGATATCTGACTCCTTGAATTTTGTCAGCCATTCAATGAGAACATGGCCAAACTGATCTTGGTTTCAACTGCACATTATCAATACCTTTTGACTTGTTTGTTAGTCCTAGTTACACACCTGTATCCTAAAAATATTTGTTGACTGTCTCAAATGCCCTCTGGGGAAGAGAGTTCTAAAGACTCCACAAACCTCTAAGGGAAAAGCATTCTCCCCACCTCCATCTTAAATTGAAGACACTTTATATTTCAACTGTGTGCCCTATTTCTAGTCTCTCCAGCAAGCAGAAACATCCTCCCAGCACCAAATCTGGCAGGTTCTCTCTGGATGTTTCTGTAAGATTGCCTATTATTCCTTGAAATTCCAATGGTTACATGCCCAGCCTGCCCAACCTTTTCTCAAAAGATAGCCATACCTATCAGTCAAGGATCCCTCTCTGAACTGCTTCTAATGTATTTACATCCTTTCTTAAATAAGAAGACTGATACTGTGCACAGTAATCTACATATGGTTCACCAATGTCCTGTACATTTGTAGCAAAAGGTCCCTAATTCTATGTTCCATTCCCAATGCAATAAATGACATTGCTCTGTTTGCTTTCCCAATCACTTGCTCTATCTACATTCTAACTTCATGCGAGTCATGTACTGAAATACCCAGATCCGTCTGTAACTCAGGCTTCTGCAGTCTCACCCATTTTGAAAAAAATATGCTGCTTTTATAGAGTCATAGAGTCATACAGCACGGAAACAGATCCTTTAGTCCAATCAGTCCATGCCAAACGTAATCCAAACTAAACTAGTCCCACCTGCCCATATGCCTCCAAACCTTTCCTATTCATGTATCCATCCAAATGTCTTTTAAACGTTGTATTTATTCCCACATCCATGACTTCTGCAGGAAGTTCATTCCATATGCAAACCACTCTCTGTGTAAAAGATTTGCCTCTATGTCTTCTCACCTTAAAAATGTGCCCCCAGTCTTGAAATTCCCCACCTTGTGGAAGAGACAACTATTCTATCTGGACCTCTCATTATTTTATAAACTTCTATCAGGTCACTTCGCAAAGCCGACGCTCTTGTGAAAAAGGTCCCAGCCTATCCAGCCTTCCTTTATAATTCAAACCCTCCATATCCAGCAACATCCTGTTTCTATTCTTCCTGTCAAAATGGACATGTTTGCATTTTCTTATATTACCCTCAATCTGCCAAATTTTTGCCCATTTACTTAACCTATTTATAGGCAGTGGTGATGCATGGTTTATTAATTAAGTTGAAAAGAAAATGGAATAAGAAATCTCAAGTTGGTGTGAGGAACAATCCCATTCATGGATGTGAAATGATTCAGCTCTTTCCCATCATTACTTTCTCACTAAATTCTTAGCATTCGAGGTAATCTCACGCCAAATACACGCTGTAATGAAATACTGGATGTTGAAGTTTTCGCAATTAGTTCAGCTGATATAATGTGAAATATCAACTGAAAAGTGATGAGAAAAGGTGGAGCATTCTGTAAGAAAGAAAACTCTGGCATCACTCAGTTTGTACAACAGCCTCAATATATTCGATCTAGTAGAAAATTCATGGTGCAATGTCAGACTTGTACCACTTTGCCGAGATCCAAAATACCAGAGCAGACAAGCACAGCTGCGACTATACAAGAACAGTCATAGAGACGCTCAGCCAGATTGTCATAAAGGTGTGGCTTGCTGTGTGCAACGAAATTCTTTACTATATTTTGAGTGACAGCTCTCATACAATTGACAAATATTACAATGCCAAGATCTGTCCCACTGAAATAATTATTGTCTCGTGGCTTATTGTTAACTATTTATTATGCCTGTATATAAGTTTTAAAGACCAGACTGGCTGATTGAATAAAAGAGTAGAATCTACAACCTCCCCACATTAAGGCATATGGTTGTAGATTTTGGCTCTGAATTCATTTCTGGTTCTGAATTGTGCAATATGACACATATCCTGTAGATTAATATCTTTTAAAATATGGACCCAGCTAAGTGCTAAAGAATGTACTGGAGCACCAGCCAGAATGAAGGATTGCTTGCATTAATGAGAAAGATTGATGTGCAAAATCTTTCTCACATAAATTTCATGATGATCATTTTCTTGTGTGAGTGAGAAACTATGTTTAGGTAATGTAATCTGTGCTGTTTCATTGCTGTTCTGAGTATAGGTATGAAGTTGGAAAAGTGCTGACAGAAATGGATTAGAGAATGAAATGATCGGAGGTCCAAAATATTATAGGATGAAAGAAGGAGAAGAAAGAGGAAATGGGTTTTCAAGAGATTGGTGGAAGTTAGTGGAGAAACATGGACAATAGGTAGTAAGAGTCACGAGTTTTGGAAGTATAGAAAAGATTCTTCAGAAAATATATGGAGTATGAAGTTCCAAAACAGCACATTGCTAGAAACTGCTGGATGCAGTTACGTAGCATGAAAACCAAGAAGAAATGAGGAAATTAGAGCAGTGATAAGGAAGAGAATGATAACAAATAATCAGGGTAAAGGCAATGATAAGAATCAGGGAGGAAAGTAGATGCGTGTTGTTTGTGATGTGGCATAAAGGAAAGCCAAGAGTCAGACTAAGAGCATAATTATAGAATTATATAATGATCACAGCCCAGAAGAAGGCCATTCAGCATGTTGTGGCTATGTTGATTCTGTATGAGAACAATACAGCTCATCCTACTTCCCTCCCTTTTCCCTGTAGCCATGCATTTATTTTCTCTCTTCAGATCTAACTCCCTTTTAAAGGACATGACTGAGTCTGCTTCCACCTCACTCTCACTCACTGCATTGTACACTCTAACCTCATGTCACCATTGCTACTTTGCCTTTTGCCTTAAATTGGCACCCTCTGATTTTCAATCCTTCCTCTAATGGGGAGAGTTTCTCCCTATTTGCTCTATCCAAAACCCTCTTGATTTTGATCACTCTTTTCAAATCTCCCCTTCACCTTCCTTCTCCAAGGTGAACAAGCCCAGCTTCTTCAGTTCAACTTACATAACTGAAGCCTCTCACCCAGAGAATCATTCTTGTTAGCTTTTATTGCACCCTCTAATCCCTTCATATTCTTTCTGAAGTATTATGCCCAGAACTTTACAAAGTCTTCAGCTAAAGCTGAACCAATGTTTCATTATAAGATTTATTATAACCTCCCTACTGATGCACACTGTGCCCAATTGACAAAGCTCAGAATGCCATAATTTTATTAACAGCAATTTCAGTCTGTCCTCCTACCTTCAATGATTTGTGCGCATATACCCAAGCTTTGTGTATTCTTACACTCACTTAGAATTCTACCCTTTATTTTGTATTATCTCTCTGTGGCCTTCCTCCCAAACTGCATTACCTACACACTTTTATGCACTAAATTTCATGTGCCATTTGCTCAACCATATCATTGATCTGTCTGAGTCCTCTTGAGGTTTAACGCTACCATCTTCACAGTTCGCAATATTTTCAAGTTTTCTGTCATGTCCACATTTTTAAATTGGGCCCTTTCCTTCAATTTTCTCCTGAAAAAAAGTTCACAGAGGCACTATCCCATCACCACGTCATCCATTATTTATTTACCTGTGGAGAGTCCTTGACACTGATCCAGCTCTCAGAGCGACCAGAACCTCTGACACTCCTGTTCTTATCTGTCAGCCAGGGCTTCCTGATTGGACCGGGTTAACAGCACCAATCAGGGAACTCCTATTCTATGAGGTCCACCTGGCTGACCCTGTTACAATCACTACATCTCCAATCTCTGTTGCCTGTCACCCAGCCAACTTTGTGGCCATGCTGTCATGACATGAGCTTCAAATATTTGACAAATCTGTTCTGTGACTCCTACCAAATGCCTTTTCAAATTTCATGCACACTGCATCAACAGACATTCTTACTGACAACACATTAAATATCTCCAGGAAGTATACTAAACAAGAATTACCTTTAACAAATTCATGCTGGCTTTTCCTAATTAATCCATATTTTACATTCACTAAGGTGACACTTTGGAAGCAGTAACAGAAAATGAGGTTCTGTTAGCATTTCCAGAGGTACTGCTCATTCTCAGAGATAGAGGGAGAGAGAGAAAGACAGAGAGGGGGAGAGAGAGAGAGAGAGAGGGGGGCAAAGTTAATCTCCACTATGACTGTCAGGGTGCTTCAGGCATTTGTGCTGATGTCCACCTCACTGGAGAGACTGACCAGCTGCTTGGAGAAGAAGATGCAGCTGGCAACAAGTGCAAGTTTGTCCTTCTCAATGGATTCCTACTTAATTCGTCACTATAAAAAAGATGGAGAAAAACCCTACTTCAACCTACTTCAATGCCTCACTTTCAGACGGGCAATGATGTACTCATCATGCTTCAGGACATGCATGTGAATTACAGCCATGTTGTAAAAAGGGCTAATGCCCCCCTCTCTACCCCTCCCCCCAACTACCCCAGTCATCCCCCTCACAATGACCAGGTTTGTTCTTGCATTTGTACAAGGTAGGGAATCTTTGTCAGGGTCCTTACGGGTTCCAAAACTCAGAGAACATTTATTATAAGCATCTCATGTGGCACAGCAAGACAAAGAGCAACATGACCTTCGTTTTGATGAAGGCAGCCATAATACCATGTGACAATAATAGAGCATGCAAGAGGATGATACCATAGTCACATAAGAGGATTCACTTGAGCATTTATAACAATATCAATGTTGTTATGAATAGGAATATTTCAATAATCAGTCATTTTGTTGGAAATCTGCACTGTTGTACCATTTATATTGTTGCCTCCCTAACCTTTAGAGAATGGTTTGATCAGATTTAGTGATAGCAAACATTGTGGACATGGATCGTTGCCTGGAGAGTTGATTGTGCTGGATGGGGAAGAGAAGCAAGGAGTTTACTCCACAGTCATAAGTCTTCACACACTTAGGCTTTCTGAAGATAGTCCATTTTAGGCTCTGGCCAGCATCTCTGGCAGTCAGGCGAGTGGCTACAAGGACCCTGTCCACATCAGCTTCTCCTCCCAGTCTGAGGCTGCCTAAAATCTGCAGCTCCACACCGAACTGCAGCGCAATGTTGTGCGAGGCACAGCTGACCACCATCGTTCTCCATCACTCTACATTATGATAGCAAGTGGCTGCATAAGAGGCAGCTGTTTGTGCTGTTGTTGCTCTTGCTGCTCCTTCTGTTGCTGTTGGATCTGTTGATACTGTTGTTGCATCTGCTGCTGGTGGTACTGTTCTTGTCGTAGATTCTCTTTTGTTTTGTCATTGGGGTCAATGCTGCATTAGTTGCTCCCATGCTCAAGGCTGGCAACAGTGCAAAAGCTGACCAAAATGGATAAACCCAAGGTAAGAGAAAGAGTTTCCAAAATGTTGGAAATCGCCTGTGAGGAAGTGAAAGCACGCTGTCAGAATAAGTCCCGTAAGCAAAGGTCTTTCACCTAGACAGGATTACAGCTCTGCACTTTCAGTCCTCAAAAGCTTGCTATTCAATCAGTCTCTTTGATCACATGTCTATATTGTCGTCTCACCTTACTGACCTTAGCAAGTTCCAAATAGCTTGGAAAACCCATGCTCTTTCTGTTGATGTCAGAATCCTAGGTTAAAGGCAGAATGAATTCACACTTTGCATCTTTAACTTGGAGACCTGATACCACTTTGGAGATTCCCTGCATATTTCCAAATATCCGACAGTAAAAGCCAGGAGTGAGCAAGTCACAGACTTCATACAGAACGGCAGTTTTGGATATTTAACACACACTTTCATCAATATTCACCTTCCTTCAGTGGATACATTTCTGCCCAAAACTTCAAATCATTGAACTTTGGTTAGAATTGAACAAAGTTGGAGATATGACATTTTTTGAGCAAGAACAGAGCCTGGGGCAAAGTAGATAGGTAGAGTAGGGAAGAAAAGATTTAAAAAGGTGTTTTTTTTTGTGGTATATAGAGTGCTGCTACCAATCCTTCTTTTCCTACTTGGCTGAGGAGACATTTGGCTAACAGTGGCAAAGAATGAACCACTAGCAAGCCTTAATGAGCTGAGACATTTGTCTTTGTAATTTGTTACATGATAGCAAAATGTACAAATGACAGTTGATAGTTAAACATAATAACTAGGGATTAGGAGTCAATGATAACACATCTGTTTTCATCAGAATCTCGAGCTCAACTCTTCCTTTCCTGCCGAAGGCTGAATGACATCACCAGTTTGGGTGGAGCTTAATGCAATCTCCAACAATAGTCCTTTCATACCTATTACTGGATAAAACATAAGTCACAAATGGAATAATTATGCAAGTTGAAAGGTGATGATAATGGAATTTAAAAAAGGAGTAAAACAATTGGTCTAGAGTAGATGTAAATGGCAAAAGCAGAATCACGAACCACACCAGCAGCCTGGAATAAATGTGAGCATAATTATAATGATTATAATCTGAGTAACTCACATTCATCCCTGTCTTTACTGCTTCATTGCTCTATGCTGACTCTGAGATTTGATTTTTTTAAAAATTAGGATGAAAACCAGTTCCAACTGAGAGTTAGGTCTTTGAATACCAATGCATAAATGTAAGGTGCACTGTATAATACAGTACATTTACACATGGAGTCATTGGTAGAGCCTAAGGCTGTTTTGTTTTCAATTCCTTCCTGAATTGATCTAGCTTTTGCCCCCAGGGGCCACCTGTGATCATGGTAAATATTTATGACAGCACACTTGTTGATTTAATCCAGTTTTAATAATTGATGAAGTTGCTGAATTCTGATGCGGGAAATTACTTAACATTTTATTACACGCCAAGAAGAAAATAGGTACAGACTAAACACCACATCTGAAAGGTATGCCTGCTGTCCTTTTATTTTAGTTTTTTTAAAGATCAGAGTGATGGCTGAAGTTGATGTTGATCACTTCAGTGAACATCAGTCAATTATCCTCAGTGACATGGAAACCAGCAGACAACAAAAATTTCTCGGATAAGCAGTAGACTGCCTAGGGACAGAGGTGCATTAGAGTGCACAGATAGGCTACCTGCAGCATTCACAAACAATGATAAAGAACAAATCTATATCTGCCATATTTTAATGCAACCAAAAATGGCTAATGTGTGTCAGTCACATGTGTGAAAGTCGAACTATTTGTAAAAAATGATTTATGGGAAAAAGTTTTGCACATCTGCCTCCTGGCATTTTAATACATAAATTCACAAATGTTTCATTGTACTGTAACTTGGAAACAGCATGTTGTTACAGAACACCCATATTTGGAAAAAAATGTAACAGTCAATTTAAAGAAAATCTGAAATCAATGTATTAATGGTCAAACTAACAACATTTAATTCTGCATATTTTTTCCAGAAATGACGATGAAAGCAAATAAAGCATTGAATACATTTTTTTTCAGCTCTTTTTAATATTAAACATTAATGACAGTTGACATATGATCCTGTATTTCATTCTGCTTGAAGTCCTAACTGCAGCTGATAACTTGCAAACACTAATGGAACCAGATCAACATTTGGCATTGCTCTGTCTATATTTAAAGTGCTACTTCCTTATCACTGATCTCAACTGCAGTGTTCTGAAAGGACATTACACTAAAAAAAGTTATGTTATACAATTTTATGTCGCAGATTCTTTGATAATGCAATATTGGACTAGATCTTCCAATTGGAAGATAGTCAACATGGCAAACAGTTCTCAAAGAATACAGGACTCCTTACAAGCCATTCCAACCCAAAACTTTGGGTTAAATCCCTGAACCACTGGTCAGGAGAAATTGGTACCTGATCAAAATTGGCAATATTAGAATAAAAACTAGATTTGGGAGGAACAATCGTTAAAGAGCAAAGTTGAAACAGAGGGGAAATTATGTGATTAAGGAGTATGGGTCAACTGTACATTGGTAAGTCTCCATGGATGGTAATATAATACATATAGGTAATAAATAAGATTGTGACAGATGCTCCCTTGATATCTTTCAGGAATTGAGTAGCACACAGTGGACAGCTCTTCTTATTATCGTCTACTTCATTTTCAGGAGACTAGTCAAACCAGGAGAGAACGGCCATGGCTATCGAACCCTCTGAAAGGTTTTCTAATTCTGAGTTAAAGTCAGAGACTTCTAAGAGTTCCAACACACTTTCTTGAATAGTCACCTAGGAAAACTAAAGGGATTAAAACTTGCCATAACTCATCACTAATTATCAAACTGAATCTCCTCTGATTTATTATTAACCCTTCCTGATTCCCTCTTGACAGCACCAACAAACCCCCAACCCAAACACTCTGATGCCCACAGATTTGACACACATCTGAACCTCATCACCTGACTGTCCCTGATCTGATTCATCTTCCGTGTATCCAACCTACCCTCTTTCCCACTTACCTGTCAACATACACGCTCACCCACTCGACACCCAGCTTCTTCAACTGCCTGCCACAATACCAAACCCCCAACCATCTGCCAGTCTAGCTCCCAGCTTTCTGCCTTCCATACTATTGCATCATCCTACTGCACTAGACCCTCACGAACCAATAACCATGCACCTCACTCACTTGTCTATCAGTCTTACACCTCACTTATCTGCTATCCGACTCCTTCACCCACTTATTACAAGATAATGCATGGCTTAGAAATGATGGACACTGGGAATTTGTTTCCGTCAGACGGGGATACGAGGACCCATGGCCTTAGAATTAGAGGGGGTCAATTTAAAATGGAAATGAGGAGACATTTCTTCAGCCAGAGAGTGGTGAGCCTATGGAGTTCATTGCCACAGAGCACAATGGAGGCCGGGATGTTAAATGTCTTCAAGGCAGAGATTGATAAATTCTTAATCTTGCAAGGAATTAAGGGATACGGGAGACCGCAGAAGTGACATTGAAGTGCCCAGCAGCCATGATTGAATGGTGGAATGGACTCAATGGGCCGAATGGCCTTATCGTCTTACTGAGCACAATTAGCTTCACTGTCTGGCATATCAGTATGTCTTTGGGATCTTTAAAAGCCTGAATAGGGAAGTCGATGCTGTAAAAAGGGGGCATAGCTTGACCCCCAGAGACTATCCTACACTATAGGGTGGCCTGCATCACATTTCTCAACAGGCCTGAATTGGAGGTCTAGGCCTGAAATGCAGAGTTCCTGAACAAGGTAAAACAATTGTAATCTGATGGGACACTTCTCAAATGATTTGGTCCACTAAATCTACAAACCTGAAGCAAGTTGTATGATTCTGAAATTCCAGAAAACTCCAGAGTGTTTTTTACAAGATAAATACAGTTGACAAAATCAATTTAGTTCATTTTAGATTTCTTCTGAAAGGCATAAACCTAAAGACTACCAATGCAGTAGCAAGCCAGTTCTTGAGTTTGTCATGCCCAGTACTCTCAACAGTTTAATTTAAAAGTTTGTTACTCTCTGTTTAAAGAATAATTTATTGAACCCAATATTCCATCTTATCTTGAAACAGTTTTCTCTCTAAAGCTTGCTTTTTGTTGGTTTTAAGGCTAAAGCACTTAGTTCCTCTAACCTTCATGAGTCTGCTTTGCTTTTTGAAGATAGAGTATTGATGTTGGGACTGTTTTTGGCTTCTGCACCCTATCTCTGGGAGGAAACCATTATAAATTTTCTTATCACAGGATATTCAACATAATTGTTTGGAGGGCCAGTTGTCTCATAGTATGTTAGCATACTTAAAGAGCCATGCTGATGACATCATCATTGCACCATCGCTGTTACGCCCAGACCCTGGGTGAGGTTCTTATAGACAGGAGGGTGAGGCTTTAGATCATTGCTTCCCAACCTTTTTAGTATCAAGGCATATTTCAGTGAGCCAAACAATTCCATGGCACACCCACTTGTTTCAGCTGAATTGATTGCAGATAAACATCACATTTACTTGCATTTACTATGGTTATGGCCTTCTGCAAACTAGAACGGCCTGCAGTATAGTGCAACAACATTCAACATTCCTTACAAAAGAAAATAACCCCACTATCATACTGAATGCTGGCCAGCAGCTGGCAGTGTCTGCTTATACTGGTGAGCTTGTTAATCTGCAAAGCAAACTTCCAACTTGTAATTAACTTCTCTTGCAGCACTTCCTCAATATCAGCTGACATGTTGTCGATCCGCCAATTGACTGAATTAAGAGAAAATGGATTTTTTTTTCGATCTGTTCTGCATAACTGGCTAGTAAGTTTAGATCATACGGACCTCAGGGGGAGCTAGCCAATTGGATACGAAATTGGCTTGAAGGTAGGAGATAGAAGGTGGTGGTAGAGGTTTGATTTTCAGAATTAAGACCTGTGACCACCGATGTACCACCAGGATTGGGGCTGGGTCCACTGCTTTTCATCGTTTATATAAATGGTTTCAATGTGAATAAAAGAGGAATACTTAGTAAGTTTGCAGATGACACCAAAATAGGTGATGTAGTGGATAGTGAAGAAGATTATCTCAGAGAACAATGGGACCTTGTTCAGATGGCCAAAGGGATGTGGATTGGCAAATGGAGTTTAATTTAGATAAATGTGAGGTGTTATATTTTGTTAAGACAAACCAGGGAAGTATTTATACATTTAATGGTAGAGCCCTGAGGAGTGTTGTCAAACAAAGGCATCTATGGAGTACAGGTGCAAAGTTCTTGGAAGTGGAGTTGTAGGTAGACAGGGTGGTGAAGAAGACATTTGGCATGATTGCTTTCATTGATCAATGCGTTGTGCATAGGAGTTGGGATGTCATATTGCAGCTGTATAGGATACTAGTGTGGCCGCTTTTAGAATATTGCATTCAATTCTGGTTTTCCTTTTATAGGAAACATGTTGTTAAACTTGAAATGGTGCAGAAAAGATTAACAAGGATGCTGCTAGAAATGGAGGCTTGAGTAATAGAGAAAGCTGAATACCCTGGGGCATTTTTCCCTTTGAGAGTTGGGGGGTGAGGGGGGAGCGGAACCATGTAAAGGTTTATAAAATCATGAGGGGCATGGATAGGGTCAATAGCCATGGTATTTTTCCCCTCGGGTACAGGAGTCCAAAACTAGCGGGCACAGGTTTAAGGTGAGAAAGGTAAGGTATAAAAGAGACCTGAGGGGTAACTTTTTCAGGCAGAGGATGGTGCATGTATGGAATGAGCTGCCAGAGGAAGTGGTGGAGGCTGGTACAATTACAAGATTTAAAGGGCATCTGGATGGATATATGAATAGGAAGTGTTTAGAGGGTTGTGGGCCAAATACTGGCAGATGAGACTAGATTAATGTAGGATATCTGATCGCATGGATGAATTGAACCAAAGGGTCTCTTTCTGTGCTGTATGACTCTATGATTCTTTCTCAGCATCAGGGGATTTTTCGATTTTCTGAGCTACAAGCTCAGCCACCAAGTGACTCACCTCTTGAGCTTTATCTGATACCCATACACTGCATTACATGCTGGGTATTCTTGATGCTTTGTTCTCTTAAGCTCTTGATGTACTGAAAGCCTACATTTGTGTCAGATAGATACTTCATTGGTAAATGGGGTCTTAACTATGGGTGGCTCACAGAGCCCGAGATCTGGGCTCGATTCCAGTCTCAGGTGACCATCTGTGGGCATTTGCCCACATCCTGTGCCCAAAAGAAGCTCTTCAATGTCCATCAGTGAACTGATTTGATTTTTCTTATTTGGTCACAGGATGTGGGCATCACTGTGAAGGCATCATTTATTGCCCATCCCTAACAGCCCAGAGGGCAGCTAAAGGTCAACCATATTGCCATGGAATTAGAATCACATGAAGTAAAAACCAGGTAAACACAGCAGATTTCCTTCCTGAATGTGCATTAGTAAACCATGTTGTTCTTTTATGACAGTCAACAGTGGCCATCATTAGACTAGAATGCTTTTAATTACATAATTTATTTTTTAATTGAATTCAAATTTGATCACCTGAAATTGAACCCATGTCCCCAGCAGATTAACTTGCAGTTCTGGATTATTAGTCTATTGGCTTCACCACCATACCGTCAGCTTCCAACCTGCAAGAATCAACCACATTGCTGTGGGTCTGAGTCACACATAGTCCAGGACAGAAGTGAGGACTGTAGATAATGGAGATCAGAGTCAACAGAGTGGTGCTGGAAAAGCACAGCCAGTCAGACAGCATCCGAGGAACAGGAAAATCGATGTTTTGGGCAAAAGCCCTTTATCAGGAATGAGGCTGTGAGATGAGGGAGTGGAGCGAAAAATGGGAGGGGGTGGGGCTGAGGGGAAGGTAGCTGAGAGTTCGACAGGTGGATGGAGGTGGAGATAATGATGATAGGTCAGAGAGGAGGGTGGAGCGGATAGTGAAAAGGAAGATGGACAGGTAGGACAGGTCATGATTCTGGATTAGTGGTGCTGGAAGAGCACAGCAGTTCAGGCAGCATCCAAGGAGCAACGAAATCGACGTTTCTGGCAAAAACCCTTCACAGGTCATGAGGCCAGTGCTGAATTGGAAGGTTGGAACTTGGATAAGATGGGGGGAGGGGAAATGAGGAAACTGGTGAAATCCACATACTGTACCCTCAGCTACCTCATCTCCCCATTCCTCCTTGGATGCTGCCTGATCTGCTGTGCTTTTTCAGCACCACACCCTCAACTCACACATAGTATAGACCGAGTAAAGACAGCAGGTTTCCTTCCCTAAGGTTTTTGTGCCAGCTTTCTCCAACCTAATAAAAGTTGCTGGTGACAGGAATAGTGTTGGGCATCTAGCAAGCTGCTTGGCACTGCTGTAATTTTCTAATCAGCCTGTTCAGAGATGTTATTACGCTCTCTGGAACAGGTGGGACATGAATCCAGGCCTCCTGGCCCAGTGGTCAGGATAATCTTGTTGTTTGTATATTGCTTAAAATGTACACAAGAGAGCTTCTAGCAACTAGTTAACTGGATCAATGAAATCTTTCAACAACATTATAAAGTCATCGGAAATCAATCTAAAATAATACATCTAGCAACATACGTTCTGTACCAGATCAAAAGAATGACATCATTTGAGAAATACTGCCACCTGCCTGTTGAATATAGATACACTGGGGAAGCTGTTCATGGGACATGTAGGTTACGTTATGGATGTTGAAAAGATTTGGTCACCTAAACTCATTTGAGGAATATGACACCTTTTAAAGGAAATAAATTGCTGTCACTTTTGAGTCACTGATGAAATGAACATGCCTTGATGTTTAATCATTTTCAGCACTTTTGCAAATCAATACTTAAAATGGTCTTAAATAAAAAAATGATAAAAGGTTAAATTCTTAGTGCTGAATCTTAGAGGGGTCTGAACGATGGGGAGCTGTGGTGAGATGTGCGACAAGAGAGGCGAGGCCAAACTCGACATTGAGGTCATCTCGCTTGAACTTCTATGCTTTTAACAAACGACATGGCAAGATTCTTGCTAGGCAACAGAGAGATACCACCTGACACTCATTGTTGCTTATTAGCTGCCTTATTAATGCCACCACATTTTAAAATTAATATTCAGACTTGCAGCTTACCAGACCCACCAAACAATCTCGACATAAGAAAACTTGACAAAGAAACCAGATCATATATCTGGCAGATTCAGCTCCAAATTCAATGCTCCACATGACCTCCAATGTTAGACACTGGGCAACAACATCTCAGGTACTATCCATGGGCATCAGCCAAGGACACTCTTCCTTCATGGATATAGGCATCTGGAACCTGACAACCCATCACAATGATCCTGGCACTGCCTCTAGTCACTGGCAGTGGACTGTGGAAGGACAGAATTGCATTGCAGGGCACATATCACCAACTAGAATTGAAAGGCTGCAGTGGAGACACTTGCCACACACAGACAAACACTCCTCTCACAGACGAGGCCAGGCTGCATCTTCTAGAAAGTCGCTTGCTCTCTTCATGCTCCATCAATTCATGCCCCAGCATCTCTAACATGCCCTGCTGTGCAGTTACACAACTGGGCACCTCACCTTGCAGCTAAGCAGTGCTAGCCTAGACAGTGCATATCTTGCGGGGAGGTACAGCAGTATACTACAACCTCATCCCTGCACCATGTGCCGGCACCATGTGCAACAAATATGCCGCATCTACAACAAACAGGCAGCCATTGTCTCAAAGGTTTAGGGGAGTAGTCCTCATTGAAACCCATGGTGGTATTTTTCAGCCAGACAATCCTGGTACAGTAAGTCAAAGTCAGCCTCCTTTACTACACAAAGGCACTGGGCACTGTCAGGCTGCTGGTCAGGGGTGGTCTTGGTTAGAAGGTTCATGCCTCAGCAGTCTGGGGAGTATGCCATGATCAGTCGATTGGCTCAATCATTCTAATCCTGGGGTGGGGGGTTGGGGGCAGCATAATCCTGTCATGGAGATTTCGACACACAGGTCTGGGTCAGTCTTCTGGGCAGTCCAGTCATCTCAGTTGAATAGCGGGCCATGGCTAGTCTGTGGGATCTGTCCACTGGAACAAAGGGGAAAGGGGGAAAAGTGGGGAGGCAAATGCCCCCACAGCTGTGGCAATGAACCTCAGCAGTTTAGTAGTTGGGAGTAGGGGCTGTGAGCTCTGGGGAACGGTGCAGTACAGTAAAGAAGGTGGGAGGGATGTAGATAATGAAAAGCATGGCTAGGAAGGGGGTAAGGCAAGAGGTGGTCTCAACCACAGTTCAGGAGCACCCTTGCATCAAGAAGGTGCAGTGTATGACCGCACAACAAATGGTCAGCTTATATGTCGGGGCCTGGATGGGAAGGGTAAGCACAAATAATCAGGTTGAGGATTTGGGGAAGTGTGGAGCTTGTACAGTTGGTAGGATGGGCTGCCATTAAGGAGTGGCACAGTGGCTCAGTGATTAGCACTGCTGTTTCACAGTACCAGGATCCCAGGTTTGATTCCAGCCTCAAGTGACTGTGTGGAGTTTGCACAATCTCTCTGTGTCTGCATGAGTTTCCTCCAGGTGCTCTGGTTTCCTCCCACGATCCAAAGATGTGCAGGTCAGGTGAATTGGCTATGCTAAATTGTCCACAGTGTTCAGGCATGTGTAGGTTGGGTGCATTAGTCAAGGGTTAAATGGATGAGTGGGTTACTCTTTGGAGGGTCGGTGTGGACTTGTTGGGCCGAAGGGCCTGTTTCCACACTGTAGGGATTCTATAATATGAGCATTCCAATGTGATTTTAACTAGGGAATCTCAGTTTGCAGCTAACAACAGTTGAGAACCAATAACACTTTATAAGTACTGCACTGGAAGGTGCACCTTCAAGCCCTCATATAAGGCCATGTGACCATAAGACGTAGGAGCAGAAGTAGCTGTTGAGCCCATCAAGTCTGCTCTACTTTTTAATACGATCATGGCTGATCTGCTAATCCTCAACTCCAATTCCCTGCCTTTTCCCCCATAATCTTAACCATTACTGATTAAAATTTATCTATCTCAGTCTTTAATATGCTTAACGACTCAGCTTCAATAACTCTCTGCTGTAAAGAATTCCACAGATTCACTATCCTCTGAGGGAAGAAATTCTGCCTCATTTCTTTCTTAAATGTGCGATATCTTGTTCTGGGTTTATGCCCTCTGGTCCTAGACTCTTTCAAAAGGTGAAACAACCAATCTAAGTCTGCTCTTTGGATAGGTCTCAACTCCATGACATTGTTGGTGCGCTTTTACTATGTATCTATTAAATTATCTTTGATAAAGAAAAATACCATGGACGCTAGAAATCTGAAATAATAACAGAAAGTGCTGGAGGAACTCAGCATACCTAGCAGCATCTGTGGAAAGAGAAACAGAGTAAACATTTTGAGTCCTGCATGACATTTCTTTGGAGCTGAAAGGAGCTGGAAATGATACTGAAAAACAAAAAATGCTGGAAATCAGAGTGACTCAGACAGCATCCGTGGAGAGACAGCAAGCTAACATTTTGACTGTAGATGACTTTTCATCAGAGCTGATGTGAAGCTGGAAAATGATGTTTTATATATTACTGGCTGTGGGGTTAGAGGAGCCAGTGGAGCAAATCATGAGCTTGCTCGGAACAAAAGATAAAGGCAACGATGATGGTGCAGAAAGAAAGAGATGTAAAATAGGTGTCATGATTTGGAGATGCCGGTGTTGGACTGGGGTGTACAAAGTTACAAATCACACAACACCAGGTTATAGTCCAACAGATTTAATTGGAAGCACTAGCACTGATGAAGGAGCGGCGCTCCAAAAGCTAGTGCTTCCAATTAAACCTGTTGGACTATAACCTGATGTTATGTGATTTGTAAAATAGGTGTGAATACTAGCTGGAATATTACATCCGTGCTTCTGAGAGCAAGGCCCGAAGATTAAACAAGACACAGCTAAGACCTGGCTGGGAGACAGTGAGTGTTGTGAGTAAAATGGAGTTAAGAGATCATGCTCTGAAGCTGTCAAATCAATATCGAGTCCTTTGCAGCTGTAAAGTGTCTTAGCCAAAAATAAAGTGCAGTTCCTTGAGTTACATTGAGTTGGAACTTGACAGAACGCCTCGGACAAAAATGTGAGCATGAGGCTAAGGTGATATTTATTGAAATAACAAGCAACTGTCTTGTCTCAATCTATAGTCAGATGATCACTGTAGCTACTTTCAGTCAGTATTTATCCATTATAAAAGTGACTTTAGTCCATAAAGCTGGAATACTGATCATAACGATAATTAGTTTGTTTTGATTTTGGCTTGTTTATAGAAATGCAAGTTATAAAAGTGAAATTTTGTTCATTGGTTGTTTGTAAAGCTTTTTAAATAAGTTCATTTCTTTGTTTTCTTGTTCACAACAGCAATCATAACATAACATTAACTGCTAATAGTTATCCCTTGTTTTGGGGATCAAGGCTGTTGATAATGATGGTGGGTGACTGGATTGAAGTTTCAGTATGCTGGCCACTGAAATCATTCTGGATAAAGCCAGTTAAACAAAAGACTCAGTCAGACTGTCCTCAGTGTGAGGGAAGGATTTGTGCTGTGATGTAAGTGACCCTACAAGTGGTTTCTGCTACAATTGCAGTCTAACTCATGAGATCGGCAGAAACTAATATTTTTGATAACTATCTGGGATTCACTGGTGTTTACAAATTGCAATTGATACTGCCACACTTCAAACTTTTCACTTTTAACTATTGAGGTAGATGCTCAGCTCATGAGTGCAACCACACATATGCAGGGCTCACCCTGAATGAGAGATTTGGGTTCCACTATCAAGTGTAAACAGGGCATTGCTAAACACATACTGCAAATATCTCAATTCTGTTTTCAGTCTTACGTCATTCACTCAAAGTTGCTTACACGTCCATACAAAATTAACCATAAAATCAGCTAGTTCTACAAAGAATTCAATTACTAATGTTTTCATTCTTGACACATCTTGACATGAGCTGGCACCAACTCCGAGGTCCTCGAGAATTCTAATTCCAACAGCATATATTTATTGCTAAAGCAATGATGTCTGTGCTGCCATTCCCTGAATATATACGATTGTATACCCAAAGGCCTTTGGTATGCTGTACTGATCACTGGATCACAACTTCCTCGGTATCCATACCTCCACACATGGACACTTGCAAGTGAGAATAAGATTTTGACAACCGGAAGACAGTGACTGATGTCCGTGATCTCTGGAGTCTGAGTGTTTGGAGGGCATTAGAAGTGATCAAAAATTTAAAAATCGAGAAAAGAGCACAGCGAAAACAAACACCATTGAAAAATTTACCTCTCAGCCCACTAGGAGAAAGTGAGGACTGCAGAGGCTGGAGATCAGAGCTGAAAATGTGTTGCTGGAAAAGCGCAGCAGGTCAGGCAGCATCCAAGGAGCAGGAGAATCAACGTTTCGGGCATGAGCCCTTCTTCAGGAATGAGGAGAGTGTGCCAAGCAGGCTAAGATAAAAGGTAGGGAGGAGGGGTGTTGGAAATGCGATAGGTGGAAGGAGGTTAAGGTGAGGGTGATAAGCCGGAGTGGGTGTGGGGCGGAGAGGTCAGGAAGAAAATTGCAGTTTAACCTGCAATCTTCTTCCTGACCTCTCCGCCCCCGTCCCCACCTCCACTCCAGCCTATCACCCTCACCTTAACCTCCTTCCACCTATCGCATTTCTAACGCCCCTCCCCCAAGTCCTTCCTCCCTACCTTTTATCTTAACGTGCCTGGCACACTCTCCTCATTCCTGAAGAAGGGCTCATGCCCGAAATGCGAATCTCCTGTTCCTTGGATGCTGCCTGACCTGCTGCGCTTTTCCAGCAATACATTTTCAGCTCTCAGCCCATTGCCTTCATCTTCGGCAAATCTGTCAGAGGGTGCCAAACCAGAGTAAGGCTCCTGAACCACACGTAAGCAATGCTTAATAGAATTGATCATCACAGCACAGATCATCACCTTGCAAGATGGAAGGGTACCATTGTGTGCAATGCCTTCATTGATGCTGCTTGAATAGTTTTATAAAAAGTGTATTAGATAAATTATTGTGTAATACAAAGACAGCCTAGATTACTGAAATAACATAAAGGTTGCTTGAAATCATCTTGAAAAAATCCTTCAAGATGTCATCAAATACTATTAGGTAACTTTTCACCGCACATCTTTCATCAGATCCTGTTTTTGAATTTCAATGTACTAATGAGGAAGAATGTAAAGTCAACTTTTTCTTTCAAATGGAAAATCTGATTGGAAAGACATCTAATCATTGCCAGCATTACTTTAGTTGCTCTTTGTGTTCTGAATATTCATTTGGTTGCATTTGAAAGTCAGCAATTTGGAATGAAGAGAATAGCTTCAGAAGTCAAGTTGTAAGCAAATTTGTTTATTGCTGAATAATAAATGTATTTCACAGACAAAGTATCTTAATTGGAGGATCTTTTGAATAGTTTGGTGTTGCAGTGGTTGAGGAGTCAGATGACCTTTTTTAAGTGTAACTATTGGAAATGCAATGTATTTCAGAGCTGTTTGGTAAGGATGAGATGCCTAACTATTAAATATTGGTAGACTAGTTGTGTATGATCTTGTTTTGATATAAGCAAAATATTCTTCATGTGTATAGATTTGATAGGTAAATGATATGGCGAACAATATGTTCTACTTAGTATTTCAGCTTTAACAGATGTTACAATGATTGAATTAGGCTCTAACTCTCTTGTACAGACACCTTTTGGAAGTGCTATCACAGGGGAGATGTAAAATAAGAAAAAAAACACTTAATGGAAGGAAAGCCAGCAAGATCTGTAAGGGATATGCAACTCCAGCCACAAAACATTTCCATTCTTCCTCCATTCAGTCCTGGTCATGAATTTCTTCAGTATTTGAGGAGTTGCAAATGATACTGAACATTGTGCAATCATCAGAGAACATTCCCACTTCTGACCATATGATGGAGGGAAGGTCATTAATGAAGCAGCTGAATATAGTTGGGCCTGTGACTGACATTTAACAGCCACAAGAATCTTCCTTTGTGACAGGTATGACTCCAACTAATGGAGAGTTTCCTTCCTGATTCCTATTGATTCCAATTTTGGTAGGGCTCCTCGATACTGCCTCAAGGACATTTGGTCACACCTGACCTCTGGAGTTCACATCATTTATCCGTGTTTAAACTGAGGCTGTATGAAGTCAGGAGCTGAATGGACCTGTGTATCAGTGAGCAGGCTATAGCTAAGCAAATTTCTGCTTGATAGCGCTGTTGATAACCCTTTCTATTACTTTACTGATGATTGAGAGTAGACTGATGGGGCAGTAATAGGCTGTATAGATTCCTCTTGCTTTTTGTGTACAAGTCATAACTGGGAAATTTCCACATTGTCAGGTAAACGCCAGTGTTGTTACTATGCTGCAATAGCTTGGCTAGGGGAGCAGCAAGTTCTGGGGTACTAGTCTTCAGTACTATTGCTATCATTGTCAGGGCCTTTGCAACATCCAGTGCCTTTAGATGTCACTTGATATCACAAGGAGTAAATTGAATGGGTTGAAGACTGGTATCTGGGATGCTGCAAACCATTGGAGGAACCCAAGATTTATAACATTTACGGCAGATCTCACAGAAACCTATAAAATTCTAACAGGGCTCGACAGGGTAAATACAGGAAGGTTGATCCCAATGACTGAAGAATCCAGAAACAAAGATCACAGTCTAGGGATATGCAGCAGGCTATTTATGACTGAGACAGGGAGAGTCAGACAATGCTGAGCCTGTGGACTTCTCTGCCATAAAAAGCAAATAAGGCAAAAACATTGAATGCTTTCAAGAACAAGTTAGTAAGGGTTAAAGGGATCAAAGATTATAGGAAGAAAGTGGGGACAGAATTGGATGATCGGCCATGATTTTTTTTTTGTTTTTTTTCTGCTTCTGTCCACTCATTACTTCTGGCTGGAGATTTTGCAAATACTTCCATCCTGTCCTTTGCACTGCTGTGCTGGGCATTGCCACCAGTCGAGTCTCCTATTTCAGTATGTTGTTTATTTGTCTACCACCTTTCACAACTGGAAAGAACAGGACTGCAAAGCTTAGAACTCATCTGTTGCTTGTGGAATCGCTTAGTTCTATCATCTGCTGCTTATGCTGATTGACACGCAAGTAGTACTGTCTAGTGATGCCACTAGACAGGATTACTTGTGTGCCAACGAGATGGTGGAATGCATGGTCGCTGTTGCTGCTCCTGGCCTGCCATCCTGCATTCTTCATTGAACCAGGGTTAATCCCCTGGCTTGGTAGCTATGGATGAGTACAGGATATGCCAGGCCATAAGGCTGTAGATTGTGCTTGGATACAATCCTGCTGCCTCATGGCTCTGTACATCCCCCACTCTATTGTCATAGATAAACATATCTGTGACTAGCAGATTGGGGAAGATGAGGTTAAATAGAATATTCCATCTTGTGGTTCTCTCACCAACCATGGGGTGGCACAGTGGCTCAGTGGTTAGCACTGCTGCCTCATAGCACCAAGGACCCAAGTTCGATTCCAGCCTTGGGTGACTGTGTGGAGTTTGCGCATTCTCCCCGTGTCTGTGTGAGTTTTCTCCAGGTGCTCCAGTTTCCTCCCACAATCTAAATATGTGCAGGTTAGGTGAACTGGTCATGCTAAATTGCCCATAGTGTTAAGGAATGAGGCTTATGGACCAGGGGGCTGAGAGATAAATGGGAAGGGGCGGGGCGGGGGGGGTGAGGCTTCGGGGGAAGGTAGCTGGGAATGCAATAGGTAGATGAAGGTTGGGGCGAAGGTGATAGGTCAGAGAGGACGGTGGAGCAGATAGATGGGAAAGATGATGAACAGGTCAAGAGGGCAGTGCTGAGTTGGAGGCTTGGGACTGGGATAAGGTGGGAGGAGGGGAAGTGGGGAAACTGATGAAATCCACATGAATCCCATGTGGTTACTGGGTCTCAAGGCGGAAGATGAGGCATTCTTTCTCCAGGAGTCGGGTAGTTAGGGATTGGCGATGGAGGAGTTCCAGGACCTGCATGCCCTTAACACTTCAACTCCTTGTCCCACTCCACAAAGGACATGCAGATCCTGAGCCGGGTTCATTGCCAAACCCTAACTACCCGAAACCTGGAAAAGACACTTCATCTTCTGCCTTGGGACCTTGGTGGAGTGGGATGGGGAGTTGAAGTGTTAAGGGCATGCAGGTCCTGGGCCTCCTCCATCACCAATCCCATACCACCCGATGCCTGGAGGAAGAACGCCTCATCTTCTGCCTTGGGACCCAGCAACCACACAGGATTAATGTGGATTTCACTAAGTGTCCCCATTTCCCGTCCTCCACCTCATCCCAATCCCAAGCCTCCAAATTGGCACCCCCCACTTGACCTATCCATTGTCTTTCCCATCTATTCACTCCACGCTCCTCTCTGACCTATCACCTTCTCCACCACCTTCATCTACCTATTGTATTCCCAGCTACCTTATCTCCAGCCTCACCCCCCTTCCATTTATCTCTCAGCCCCCCAGCCCACAAGCCTCATTCCTGATGAAGGGCTTATGCCCAAAATGTCGATTCTTCTTCTCCTCGGATGCTGCCTGACCTGCAGTGCTTTTCCAGCGCCACACACTCTCGACTCTGATTTCCAGCATCTGCAGTCCTCACTTCCTCCTAGTCAATTTTGAGGGCTCCCAAGACAACTGTGTCCTGACTATATACCACTGTGCCTCCTCTTTTGTTGGGTCAGGCCCACCGGTGGGATAGAGATGATGATGGTGGCGTCTGGGATATTAAATGCAATAATGATTCCAAGTTTATGAATGATTTCGCCAGACTATTGCTTGACTAGTCGGTGAGACAACACTTCCAACTTTGGCACAAAACCCCAGATACTAACAAGCAAGATTTTGCAGGGTCCAGAGCTGTGTTTGTCACTGTCAGCTTGGGTGCCTCAGCCAATGCTGGGTGTTCCATCTAGTTTCTTTCCTTTTTTTTGCCTTAAAAACCAATCTGGAATTAAGAGCCTCAAGGTGACCGTGAATTCATTGTCGAGTGTCAGGAACAAACCATCTGGTTCACTAATGTCCTTTAGGGAAGGAAACTGCCATCCTTACCTGGTCTGGTCTACATGTGACTCCAGACCCATTGCAATGTGATTGACTTTCGGCAGTTAGGGAGGGACAATAAACGTTAGATGAATGAATTAAAAAAAATTCTGGAATTGGATTAAGCCATGCAGTGGGCAGAATTTGCTAATGTGGCAACAACAGCCCCAAAGACTTAAGTTCCAGACCACAGAAAGTAGTATAAGTTTGTGAAAGAGAAAATTATTAAAATCATAGTTAGTTGTTCCATATGTTTTAATCATGACTTTTAACCCACTTCCAACTGATATACTATGATGGCAAAAGCATGGATAAAGTACTTTTAACACAGTCAGATATCCTTAGGTGCTTTGTAGTAACGCAATCAAATAAATGTACATAGAAAAAAAATCAGATTAGGATGGAAAATAAAATGTTTGATCAAAGAGCAGGGTTTTGCAGATCACAGCATGGAAACCAACATTAAACACTCCTGCACTGCAGCTGAAGAAAACAAAAACTACAAACTCTCACTCTGAGTGCTAACAGTCAACTGCAATCAAAAGGAACCAAGGCAAAAGAATTTAAATTAACCTGCAAAACCAAGGATTGTGAAATCACTGATCAATCACTAATATCAACCCTACCATTACCATTCAACGTAATGGCTGCAATGTCCTACTATCCGTTTGTCATGGTCACCTCAGATACTAATCCAAGCATCATTCTGTAACTTCTGTCATCTGGAACCACAAAAAATTGGGGAACCTCACTGAGGGATTTGTTGTAACGTGGGGAATTGTAAATAGAATCATTGAATCATAGAATGCCTACAGTGTGGAAGCAGGCCATTTGGCCCATTAAGTCCACACTGACCTTCTGATGAGTATCCCACCCAGAACCACCTCCCTACTCTATCCCCTGTAACCCTGCATTTCCCATGGTTAATTCACCAGATGAAGAGGGCATGAAAGAACATGTTCGTTGATGAAGTGTAGAAAGCACTTCACAGATCTAATCAAGTTTGTAAAGGTGAGTGGCTATCGAGTCTTCGGTCTCTAACTCTGTATACAGTAGCATGCACATGGGAGTTGTATCCCTGAGTCATTAGCAATATCTTATGGATGACATGCTGGACTAGGTGAAGTATGGAAGACTCCTCATTCATCTGTATCTTTTCAGCTGATAGGAGAGAGGGCATAATTCAGGAGAGATATCCCAAACTCATGGTGGTAGTGTGCTAGCACTCTGCACACTCTCTGAAGGGTAAAGGCAGAGTTGGACTTAGTGGGAGAGGCTGCCATTGCAACAGGGTACATGACAAACTGATATTGAAAAATCAATATTTCCATGGGTAAATTACATCTGTGTGCTTTAAATGAGTTAATTCCATCACATGTTTATAGTTGCGTTGAAAATACTTTCAAAGCAACATCATAGATTCAGTCTCTTTTCAAATGTTGAGGAAATATTGTATAAATCCATATGTTCAAATAGTTCCTGTAATTCAATCATATGGGTTCAGCTTGTGAGAGAATGTATATCATATGGTATTATCTATTTCTAACAAATCTCAGTGCTTCATATCCAATTGTTTACATAACATATCAATCGATACCCTTGAAATAAGATTTTTTAAATTTCTAGAATGAAGGATATATAATTTACTAAAACTTGACATACTCCATTATACTTTGACATGCTCCATTAGAACTTGATATATTCTATTATAACTTTGATTTACTCCATTGGAACTTTGATTTACTTCATTAAAACCATGCTATGCTCCATTAGAACTTTGATTTTCTCCATTGCAATAACATACAATTACTTAGTTTGTACAGTCCTGAAATAGGCTATTCACCCAAACCAGTCTACATCCAATAAATGTCCTCCCACCTTTTTCATTTCACCATTTAAACATATCTTTCATTACTGCAGCCCTTATATGTTTATCTACTGCATCTTATATACCTCCAACTTATTTCCCTCAACTATTCCTTGTAGGAATGATCTTCACATTTTGTAAAGCTATCTGAATTTCTTGTTGGGTTTAATAATTAATATATTACACCAAAGGTTTCTAGATTTGGTCTCCCTTTGAGTGGCAGCACATTCTCTATGTCTATGCTATCAAAGACTTCCATAATTTTAAAGATGATGAAACTGCAGTAGCATCATTGGACTTTTAATTCACAAGCCAAAGTTAATGTTCTGTGGACATGAGTTCAAGGAAGCTGGCATGGGTAGGGTGAATAGCCAAGATCTTTTTCCTAGGGTGGCGGATTCCAAAACTGGAGGCATAGATTTAAGGTAAAAGAGTAAAGATTTAGAAAGGACCTAAGAAGAACTTTTTTATGCAGAGATTAGTGCATATATGGAATGAGCTGGCAGAGGAAGTGATGGAGGCTGGTACAATTACAACATTTAAAAGGTATCTGGATGCATACAAGAACAGGAAGGGTTTAGAGGGATATGGGCCAAATGCTGGCAAATGGGACTAGGTCCAGATTGGGATGTCTGTTTGGCGTGGATGGGTTGGGCTGAACAGTTTGTTTCCATGTTGTATGACTCAATGAATGAGACTCCCCATTTTCAAAAGTAATTTTTTTGGTGCTGCAGGGGTTTACTTGGCAAAAGGTAAGATTTATCATATGATTAAATGTTCTGTCACACCTGAATATACAAGCCATACCTTTTCTGACATATTTAGTAAGTATCTAGTTATTAATTGAGCAACTTCACAATTTTGTATAATGGAATTCTTGCTGACCTATGAGTGATGTAAAGTGGAAGAACAGGGATAAATTGGACAGCTATTTCCTGATTTCTGTGATTAACTTTACATGCATGGTCCCAAGACGTTGTTGCATGATTTCTTTCATAATGATTTAGATTTTAGATTTAGACTTTATTGTCACGTGTACTCTGGTACAAAGTATAGGAGTACAGCGAAAAGTTTTCAGCACATACGATGTCATCTTAGGTCCAAGGACCTTGATACAAAAACTTAAGAACAAGGTAGAAAGAAATAAGGAACAACTTTAAAAGTTAAATATTACAGTCGCTCTTAGTATAACATAAAAAAAGTTAAAAATGTCAATACTTCTTAGTATTATTCGAAAAATAAAGAAATACACCTAAAAGTTCAACCATTGCAGTCTTTCTTAAGTGCTTAGCCATGCTGGGACTGCCTTCTTTAAAGGGCTTGATCTCATCTAGTTTGATATACCTTCCTCTCACTGGTTCAATATTGTTGTTGTTGCTGCAAATGTCCAGGAAACCTCATTTGCAGAGTTGGGCACACTCCTGGAATTAGGTGAAAGTGGGTACTGCAGATGCTGGAGATTAGAGTCAAGATTAGAGTAATGCTGGAAAAGCACAGCAGGTCAGGCAGCATCCGAACAGCAGGAAAATCGATGTTTTGGGCAAAAGCCCTTCATCAGGAAAGGGATGCTCCTGGGTATACAGGCTGGCAAAGTCCCGATCCAGGCACCATCAGCACCAGGTCTTGGTCTGTCCTTTGGTCCATGCGCCATTCCCTAGTCTCGCCTGCGGTCTGCACATTGGCCTTTGGGAACTCGCTGAGAGTTCTGGGTCAGGCCCCCAGACACTGCCTCGCACTGGGCTTCTAGCTGACAGCCAAATTCAGTGAGCCCCATACAGCCGCCACTACTGTATCTCTCCAGAAGGTATGTTAGCAGAGAAAAAGTTTTTTAAAAACTTGTAAAAAGAAAAAAGCATGAGAAAAGAACTAAAAAGAAAAGAAAGAAGTTCAGCCAACAGAGTGACAAGCCTACTCTATCTTTTAGAGATGCCGCCTGATTGAAGTCCGTATTGGGCCCACTCACTGACTGCAATCTGTAGGCCTTTGCTGTAGTCTTGTTCAGTTTTTATTATATACTCTATTTTGATGTTTTTCCCAAATTTTGAATTGTATTTCTGATTCCTGAACAAAAGATAGTTATGCAAATAGTGAACTCCTATCGCCACAATATTGATCCTTGTAAAACACTGCTTAGAATGTAGAACATAGAAATGTACAGCACAGGAACAGGCCCTTCGGACCTCACCATTGTGCCAAACTACTTTCCATTTTTTAAAGAATTAGCCTTATCCCCAATTCTCTGACTTCTACTTTTTAGGCATTTTGATACTTATTTGTGCTGTTTTCACCTTGGTTCAGAATGCTGTGACCTTAGTAATGAGTGTACTATATGTTACCTTCTTAAAGACCTTTTTGAAAATCGAAATATTCTACAGCATTACCTTTATCTACTCTTTCTATTACTTATTCACAAAACTATCCAATGCAATTCCCTCTTCTAATTACCTTTTTATATTTATATGCAATAATGCTGCTTTCTCTTCCCTACTTTGATATACTCCATTAGAATTTTAATGCACTCTATCACAAATTGTAAATTATATTCAGTGCATTTCATTATAATTTCTGTACTCTGCATATACCTTTTGATACATTTCGCTGCAACTCCATTATAACTTACATAAAGCTATAATTATAAACTCTTTCCTCTGTTGTGATTTGTGAGCATGAGAAGGCAAATCATAAACTTTAAGCAAGTCATAGTCAGCTTACATTTAAAAGTGATAATTGAGCTTATACACTTTTTTTCTGAGAAAAGATAGATTTTGGTAGGATGTGGAGGGGTATTTTACCAAGTGCTTGATTGCCTGTTGAAACAGCTTAATAAGAGAGGTTATAGTGCCGAGTAGTCTTCAAAATACAATTGAGCAAATATTTTGAAAATAAATATTTTTTTCGATGCTACTGTTCCTATAGACTCCAAACTTGCTTGGTGCTTGGTCTGAGCACTTAACTAAGGATTGTGCCTTTCAGGGACGTTTAGTACTGAATGACATTTTTGGAGTGTGAAGGAACAGAGGGAGCTTCCATTATTTGAACAATTGGGTTACATATCTTAGATGCCTACAACTACACAGAAGCCAGAAGTTTCATTTTGTTGCTGGCTGAGGGAGGAAGAGTGTCATGAAGACTCACAGAACTGCAGGTTTCACTGCACCATTGCAAAGGAAGATTGAATACTGAACACACAATCTTCCTCGAGCAGGTCCTCCTCAAGATGACCACAAACAAATTATTTGGGGGACAAATTCAATTGGATGCAAGTTTTAAACAAATCAAAAAGGAATGGGAGAGCAGAGGTGCTGGGTGGTGAAGAGGACAAATGATAATCCACGTGTGATGGGAAGCAGGCAGAAAATATAACCAAAAGAATGCAGCAGAAATTAGTATCTGAATAAGTATTAATGGTAAAATGCCACAGCAGTATTTGAATTTTATCTGAATTTACATAGCATTTCTAAGAAGATAAACAAGTTGACTACACAAATAAAACTAAATGGATATGATTTGACAACTATTATAGAGACACAGGGTGACCAGGACTGGGAACCCAATATTCAAGAGTATTCAATATTTTGGGAGAATTGGTGAAAAGGAAAAGGAAGTGGATTAATGTTCTTTATAAAGGAAGATATCCGTGCAGTGGTGAATAGTGATATAGATGCAATAGACTGTGACTGTTACAGGAAATAATGAATAACAAAGGAAATAAGTCATGCGTGGGAATCATGGGACATGGGCGTTGCTGGCTAAGCCAGTATTTATTGCCCATCTCTAATTGTCCAGAGAGTAGTCAAGAGTCAACTACCATTGCTGGGGATTGGGTCACATGCAGGCCAGACTGATTTCCTTTCTTAAAGGACATTAATTGAACCAGATGGGTTTTTATGACAATCAACAGTGGTTACATTGGTCTAGATCTTTATTCTAGATTTTTTTAAGAATTGAAATTGTGGAAGGATTTGAAACCATGCGTCCAGAACATTGACCTGTTGCTCTACATAATAATCATAGAGTCACGCAGCTCAGATTCCAGTGGCATTACTAATATACCATAGCCTCCTTGAAGAGTTGCTGAACTGGAAGACAAAGTATAATCCGGAAGTGATGTAGGCTTATGACAAGGTCACTACCAACATCATAAGTGATTGTACTCTGCATATTGACCAGACAAATCTAATGGAGAAGGCTAACAGGTGGACAAATTTATACAATGTATCAGGGATCGTTTCTTAGAGCAGTACATTGCACAACCTGATGTGGAACAGTCTATTCTAGGTCTAGTAATATGTAACGAGGTAAGATTAATCAGAAATCTCATAGTTAAGGATCCTGTAGGAGTTAGCAATCGCAAATTGATACAATTTCAAATTCAGCTCAGGCCAGGGAAATCAATTACCGAGCTATGAAGGAAAGTTGTCTAACATGGGCTGGAAAAACAGACTAAGAGAAAGATCATCAGACAAGCAGTAGCAGACATTGAAGCAGATATTTCATCAGTGTTCCTACTAATTTTATTTTCTTCTGAGTTTTGTGTGCAGCAGTGACTTCCAGAACAACTGACAGCGACTGTGGTCCATGGATCCTCAGAGCGTCTATGCACACGTGCAGGTCCGTGGCATAGAGGGAACATTGCTCATAACATTCGGCAAATATTCGTTCCAGTTAAAGAGAAAGAATCAATGAGAAAGGATGAATGGCTTACTCCCGTTCCTAGTGTTCTAATGTCAGTGTTAACACTCTCATCAGAAAGGTCTGGACACAACTCATATTCCTGCAGCCGGCTTATACAATCAGATTTATATTACAGAGCACCATTTGAAGTACTATCAGTGATTCCACCTTCTGAATGCTATGTTAAACTGAGTCTAGTCTCTCCTGTGAATATATTTTATCTTGGTATTCACTTCAATAATTATCCCTCAATCAATATCTTTGAACAAAACAGATTGTATTGTGTGTAACTTGGCAGCCTTGCTCTTCCTTTCCAGTCCACATATGTGATGGCAATTTGTTCTTTTCTAATGCTTTTTGAAAAAGAAGAATCATGTACATCGGCTGAAATAGCTCCTCATGCTGTGTTGTAAGACAATGCTTGTACTCCAGGGTCCTCACCCCAATTCACCTCAACCTCAACCTTTATGTGCTACATGTTGAGAATATCATCCAGAAACAACATAGCTTCCACATTAAGCAACAATACTGTCTCTTCATCAGTCATAATACTGTTGCTATATTCGCCAATTGTCAATTAATACTAAGGTATGAATAAGCCCATATTTCTATTTATTTTGGCTTGTGTAAGAGGATATATCATTCTGACCCTGACTTCATCAAATTCATCAAACTTGACTTACAGAAAGTCTGAAGTTTCACAATATAAATCCATGACTGAATCTTGAGTTCAAATTTTGCCTTGCAAACATCACAACACAATAATCTCTTCCATTTTGTAACATTTCACCTATCTTGTCGTACCTCCCTCTTCCTCCTATTCGTTCCATTGAGCTCCTCATTCATACTTTTATGACTTCATGTCATGGTTTATCTAACTTTTTCTTAGTTAGCTCCTCACTTAAAGCATTTTGTAACCTCACCACTCCACCATTGTTTTCCTTGCTAACACCATTGTGGGATGAAGGGCCCATTTCTTTGCTGTATTGTTCACTCACATCATGTGCCCTAACAATTTGCCTTGCCAGTTTTCAACGTGCTTTTAAAATCTTGCTCAAAATCCCTCCCTTACCAATATCCATGATCACAGCCCCATTTTTGAAATTATCGTGGCAGATAAAATTATTTCCTAATTCCAAAATCTTAGAGATTAAAGATCAAGGTCCTTCATTCTTCTATGTTTGACCAACAAGGAAATCAAGGATTTTGAGGTTCAGGCAGGAATGTGGAGTTGAGGCCACAATCAGATCAGCAATGAGTTTCTTGAATATTGGTGCTGGCAGTGCCCAAAGGCCTGCTCCTCATTCTTATGCTCATTTGGAAAATGACCAACATATAGCCTGCTGAAACGTTGTTCATTAATAACCCCTGGGATGAAAACATTTCTTTAAACAATGTGTTCCAAACTAGTACAAAATGCAACATGAAAATTAATAGCTACCACTCACAAGAGCCAACACTTCATGGCACATTTGTTAAACTGATTTTAAGCAATTGATTTCAATTTGTTATGATATTCTGCCTGAGTGACACAGCTGGGAGTTAAAGCAATGAGATGTGTGAACAAAACATTGTTATAACTGAAATACTAGAGCATATTGGAAAACCCCTTAATGGCAACAGATGTGTCAGTATTGTTTTTACTCATAGTGTGACTAGCACTTAAATTAGATCCCTAATCATGCTGGATTATCGCACAATCTATTGATAAATATTTGATAACTTATTTGCATTTTTAAATCCTGTCAAAATGTCCTGTGGTCTGTGCAACGTTAAATATACACATACACATGACATGTTGTAAGATGCTTGCCTGAGTACTTGTGTATCAGGATTTTTCAAGTAAAATGCTGCTGGAAAATTCTAAGAACTGCTTACAGTGGCAGGCTCTGACCACTGGATGACACTATAAAACAATTTACTATTCTGTCAGCATTATAGAATGAAGAGTAATGGAATGACATAATGCAGGAAGAGACCATTCAGCCCGTTGTATCTGTGGAATCTATTTACTGGAACAAACAATTAACTCTTTTTCTCTTCTCATTACTCATTGTGCTGTTTGTCATTTTCCATCAAGAATTTATCCACTTCTCTTCTGAATATAACTTGTCTTTCTTTTCTGATGGGTCATACCAAGCAAAAAAAGTCAACTGTTTTTCTCATCTCAGATGATGTTTGTCCAGCATTGAGTTTCTCCAGCATTCTGAGTTTGTTTCAGATATCAATATCCACTGTACTTTGCCCTTATTCACCTGTTGCTTTTGAACCTACTGCCATTTAGGCAGTTAGTGTATTCCAGTTTAATACAAATTGATGAGTAAACAATGGCTTCTTGATTTTGTCTTGTTTTCTTTTGCCAATCACCTTAAACCTATATCCTTTAGTTATCAACCCTACTGTCACTGGAGAAAGTCCCCCTTTATTTGTTCGATCAAAACTGTTCATGATTTTGGTCACTTCACTTAAAATTTATTTTCATTTAACTTAACTAACTTCATTTCATTTTAAATTTAATAAAGTTTTTTCTCATTTTATTTTGCTTTCCTCCAGATTTGCGATCTCCTTTTGTTTGATCAAAATGCTAAGATGTGTACTCAGTTTTTTTTCTGCCTCTCCTATCTGCCAAACACCAAATCACCTGTTCAGGACTTATCACTTCCCTTGACTACATCCGTTTAAGATGGTTAAAACCTATTGGTTCAGCTGATAGCTCCATCCAGCTGCTCTTTACTTCCAGTCACCTTTGTCCGGCTGAATGAAATGTGTTATCTTCTGGCTGATCATTTCAACACCTTTGTCCTGCTAAACTTTGCTCAGTCGATCTTAGCATACTCTCAGTCAGCCAGTTGAAGGTTCAAGGCTCATTCCACAGATCTGAGCATAAAATCTCAGCTAATACACCAGTGCAGTACTAAGAGACGTGTGCACTGTCAAACTTGCTGTCTTTCCGATGAGGCTTCAAACAAAAATTGCATCTGTTCTCTGTGGTGGATGCAAAAAATCTTTTTTGCAGTCAGTTACTTCTCTCTTGTCTGGCAGCATCAATTCTGAAGAAAGGTCAATTTCCCATGGGGCACTAGGAACCTGATATTAAGCCAAAATGTGCCTCCCAAGACCAGACTTGGTGTAAGGCACAACTTCATGTGAAATTGGCTCATAATTGATCGCCTTGGCCTTATTTGAGTCCAATTATAAACAATTTTCCAAGTGGTAGGACTAGTCAGATTACCCACAGTGCTGCCTGGCTCACAACCCAAACAGGAAACTTCCTTCATCATTAAGGGAGCTTTCCTTTTCCCTTTCCTACTCCTGATATAGCCTTTATAGATTCTCTTCTCTGACCCCGGCCTCTCCAATCTCTGTACATAATTTCATTTGTTTGCTTTTTTGAAAACTGATCTTTCCTTTGAGCTAAGACAACTTAAATTTTCTTCTTTCCAGCAGATTGCAGTTCTTCCCCTATGACAGTAAGAAAATTGTTTCTTTGCTTCTCCCTCCCACTGTGTGAGCACAAGCTCAAGGCTTTATCAGTTCCTCAATTGCATTTTTATTAAAAGGGTAAAATCTCATAATTCAGCTGACTGTTTTATCCAGTTGCTCTTTAATCCCAGCCACCTTTGACCTGGCAGCTTTGTTTCAGTTGATAGCAGTATGACGTCTGAGTCAGCCTGTTCTGGGTTCAATCACGTAGAAGCAGGCTACACAGGATCTTGTTGTAATACTGAGAAGTTTGTGGCAATGACCTTTCATTGCAGTGGCCCCTCCAGAGACTGTTCCAACTGCAGTGATGGGACACAAAGCTGCATATGTGGTGCCCAACTAAGAGGGTGGTACCACTATGACATTTTGAATTTTCACTTTCATATCACTTTTGCCATTACCCCCTTCACGGCTCAGTCACACTTTACAGATAGGACTCTCAAACACTTTACTGCAGATCACTGTGGCCTATAAGGACATGGCTATACTATCTGTCATCCAACTTGAGGTATGTCGACATCGCCACTTCCTGAAGCTGCCTGGCTTGCTGTGTTCTTTATTACCTCCTGCTTGTGTACTCTCCTCATCCATCTTAAGGTAGAAGACATGCTAGCATCCAGAATGTGCAAGATCATGGACAAGGTGTGCATATGATTGCCAATTTAGATATTCCATGAAGGTGCCTACTGCCGCTATGTAAGCAGATAGCAGCACAAAGTCTTATACCAACATTCCACTCATGCTTAAACCAGACTCTTTCTTTTCTCTGATAGTCAGAGTGTTTGTAAGATGTGTTAGTACATCATACATCCTCTGCTGCTGCTACATGTTTATCCTCATGATTTCTGACTTTAAGTAGCTATGTCGACCTGAGCAGAGCTTTGAGAGGATTGTGTCCTTCAATGCAGACTTTCCAAAGAGTACTTTGCCAATACTATCTGGTTTTATGCTTTCATAAACTATGTATCATCAGGTGAAAACCTAGCAATTTTTCTGACTGGACCTATAATTGTGAGTATCTGAACGAGTTGATGGCAAGAATATGGTAATGTAATAACTTATCACCAAGAGATTGATTACATTTCACTTGTTCTGAAATTAGGTCAACACAGTGACTAATGGATTACTGAACGCTAGTTGTGCCACCTGCTCTCCAGCCCCAAATGCCAGAGTTGCCAAAACACCACTGAGCACCAGCTCCTCCTCCTCCTCTGCAGTTAGTTATGAGCTTTGCGAACTCTGAAGAATCTCTTTGGTTCTCTTCCTTTCCTAGCTTTCTGTTCTACATCATGCAACATGGAAAAGAATGTTGTCATGCATTCACTCATTGGATGGTGTGCATTTGGTAAGGATAACTATTAGGAATGAACGTGATATCACAGAAAGATGAGAGTGAATGTTATTGATGGGTGGATGGATGGTGAAGTGAGGAATGGGAAGGGCAGGTGATAGATGTGAAGAGTGATGTTTGGGAGTAGGCTTAACAAAGTAGAGTGAGGGAGGTGGGGTAATGTGCGCAATAACAGGTAGGTACATACACAACTCTGTTCAACTTTCCTGAATTGTTTAGGTCTTTAAATCACTTCTTTTTCAGAATGCAAGAGCAAAATACAATGTTCCTGCTGCCTACTTATAACTACCAGTTTCTTTGCATTTTATTAATTTCATCCTCTCATTGTTGTGGAGTATATATATCTCTCTCTGTTTCATAAAGAATCAGTAGTACCTCAAGTGAGGCATCATTAAAACAAAATGCAGACTTTGATCATTTCGAATGCATATAGTGGGCATTCTTCCTCTGTTGTTTTGAAGTCCAACCTCTCGCAAATTGTATTCCATAAAGTTTACAAGACCCGGGAGCAACCTTGCAATGTTGTCTCAAAGATGGAAATCACTGAGTCTAAATATCACAGCACAAGTAGAGTTAGAACAGATTAGACATCAGACCAAAGTAAACCAGACTACACTACTGTCTGGAAACATTGATATGAACACACAAAGACAATAGAATCCCAACAGGTGAACAGGAACAAAAAGGGCCAAATGCAGCCAGAAAGTAATTTTCTGGCACTGATGAAGACTATAAGACCATAAGATATAGGAAAGGAGTAAGCTGTTTAGCCTGTTCAGCCTACTCTGCCATTCAATAGGAAAATGGCTGATCCAGCATTCCTCGTGTTCACTTTCCTGCCCTATTTCTGCTTGTGACCAAAAGATGCAGAAGTGCTTCTTCCTAGTCTCTCAAACAAACCACCTTTCCTCCCTGCAATCAGTCTTACTCTCCCGATCTCTGCAACCTGACCTCCACAATCTGCACCTGACCTTCCAGTCACACAAGCTTCAAACTTTCCATCCACAACCTCTGCTGATCTCCCTCTGCTCCATTCTGTAGGTGTGCCTGTCTTACTTAGTATTTAGTATGACTAAATACTAACAATAACACAAAAAAAAACAATAAATGATTTATTGCCTATAAATTCATCAGGACATCCACATTAAGGAGGTTATGGCCTCATAGTATTATTGCTGGAATTTAATCCAGAGACCTAGCTAATGCTCTGAGGACTTCAGTTTGAATCCTGCCATGGGAGATAGTGGAGTTTGAATTCCATTTTAAAAAATCTGGAATTGATTGTCAAAAAAACCTATTAGGGACGGAAACTACCATTTTTACCTGGTCTGGCCTACATGTGATTCTACACACATCGCAATGTGGTTGATTCTCAAATGCCCTCTGGACAATAAATGCTGATCTAGTCAATGACGCCCTCATCCCATAAATGAATAAAACAAGAAATTGTTCACATTTCAAGGTTTCTGGCCAGACCTCTGGAAAAAGTACAGCCTTCATATCTCTGAATATTCACCGCATTTAATAACTTGACTGTTTTCAGGCAAACAATATTTGTATTATTGTCAAGTGAAGTCTGATTTGTGCACTTGCGAAACTAAAATGCCCTTACTTTAGCATCATCCATCCATAGGACACAATAATGAATAAGGTCTGAAGTAAGTATGTGGCCATGAGTGGTACTATTCTGAGCTGTAGAAATACAGATGTATTAACAGTGCAAAGGAGAGAGACCTTGCTGTTAATCTTCAACTATTATTTGGCAAATCTTTTATACTAACAGTCAATGCATTAAATGAGATCCTGCTCAGTTTGCCAGCATTGATGTCAGCCATATTGAAGGGCGCAAAAATAAAACACATATTTTTGAGAGTAAACCATTACTTAAAGAAGTAAGTTTAAATTGAACAATGAAACTTCAAAGTGCATATCTGTGTGTGTATGTGAGTGTCTGAGTGAATGAGCTAGGTAGGTAAAATATTTGGAAAAGGATAGCAACTTGTTCTCAGTTGCAGAAGGTAAGGATAACAACAGTGATGCTGGAGCAGCTGCCCAATTAACATACAGAACGATTTTTCTGATTGAAAAAATCATGTCTAATTATAAGACACTTATTGAATGACTTCAAATGTGCACTCTACTGCTCGAGGTCTGATGACAATTGCCTAGCTTTTGGTCCCATATGAACAGGACACTCAGCTGTCCTCCCAAGAGTGAACATCAAGAGTGTTCGACATTGTCGATGATCATCAGTGTAGATTGAATGCAAACAAAACGTTGATTGTAATATAATAGAACTTGCTGCAGGCTATTTATACACTTATATGAGTGAATGAATTTACTTATTAAAGTCAGAAAGATCTATGTTAGAAAATGGAATATTTTAAAATCTTTCTATCCATTGTCAACATTACCTCTCAGACTAACAGATTACACCTCAATCATGCATTGAAACAACAAGTTCTTTGCTTCACATTGTAAGTTTGTTCCAAATTCAGGCAAGCACTACAATTACATTTCCATTTGCAATAGCAATTGTGCCTGCCAATGTAGCAACAATTAGTGTCAAAGTAATGAGCAATTTTTGACTGCAGATTTGCATACATTAGGAATAGGGTTGGCACTGCCAGAATTAATTCATGTGACACCTCCATCTGTTGGAGAGAAGAATTTTATCTCAACATTCTGGTATTCTGGAGTCAAACATAAATTCCATGGTAGTATTCGAATCACTGAAGGTGCCTAGTCTGAGAAATTCAATAGTGTGACAGTTTCTATTGCCATCCACCATTTCCCAGGGCGCTGGAACATGCAGACATACAGAGGTGTGTTTTGTGTGTATGCCAGAGGAATTGATGCCATCCTAATGCCACACAGTCCAATTGTGATGTGACGAGAAGACCTCATGTTCAGACAGTGCATGGGCAGGTCCAACCTGCATTGTTTAATAATGAGGAAGGAAGGGTGCTGATGCAAGGTGGGCTCAGCAGTATTCAAAAGGACAGGCTTCCAAATTGTCAGTAGAGTAATCTTTGGAAAATTTTATTTTGCAAAGTGTCTGAAAATATCCCCGAGTGTTACTGGAGATGTTCTGGTGAGTTCTTGAATTTGCCTTTGGAGTTTTGCCAGAGCAGGTTAGCAGGAGAGTATTTGACCTATCCATAAAAAAGCTGCCATAGAAATGGAAACTGCTATTTCAGTGCCTCTGGTTCTGCAAGGTGATGGGAAAATACAGCAGAGGGAAGAGAACCAGTTATTCGCAATCCCATCTGACAAGTTGGAGCTGGACTTCCACACACTCCTTGGCAGTGACAGGACTCAGTCTTTTTGCAAGATGATGTAGCAATATTTCTCTGTGTGTGCCCATTCGGCATTGTTCTGGATGCTGTCCCATCAAGATCTTCCTCTGAGTCCTGTAACGAGGTCTTGCCTGCCACCTTCACCTTTGGTGAGCTGACAAGCAAAGCAACATATATCCCTCACCACACGCTGATCCTGTCTACAAGCTTCCATGATACGTGCCTGTACCTGAGCTGCTGATTGTATCAGAGTGTCTGAAAGCAGGATTTCAGAAGGGAAAAGCTGGTGTCAGAGAACAGGATTGTGGTAGGATTCAGGAATCCCAAGATCACATCATCAGCACCTTGCTTATCTTACCAGATAGCAGGATGAAGGTGTGTTAGCCGATACATTAGATGTTACAAAAAAAGTTACACAACCTGTCATAGCCAGAACCATGATACAGCAGTACTATGCCTCCATAGCACTCAAGAGTTGCAGACATCCTTGTCACTTCCATATTCCAGAATCCCTCTGTCCTTCCAGCAAGAATTTATGCTGCAGCCAGCAATCCTTTAATCCATTTTTCCTTTTATCCAGAGCTCTATTTAAGAGCAGATAGCCTGGACCACACTGCCTAGAAATATTACAACTGGGCTGCCTGCTTCAGCAGTGGAAAGATGAGTTTATGTCACAAATTCATACAAGGTGGTTGCATACACTTTGTGTATTTCTCACTAAGAGTGGGTTCAACACAAATTATAACCCCCCAAACCCAAAACGTATATCATCTATTTCCAGCCGCTCATCTTACCATTCCAGAAATAAAGTCACAGGGTAACAAATTGTATCATGGCTATGTTTAAATTGTCTGTTTTATTTGAACTCTTGCCCTGATATTTATGAGGCAGGACTTCCAAGTAGGAGGAGAGAGCTCTGGTTGCGATTTTTGGAATGTCTTTTGTTTGAACATCACACTGCGAGTGTTTTCTTTTTGTTTGAAAGCTAACCTAAGTGCTGGGTCTGAACTTCTCTACGACTCAAGGAGACGCAACAGCCCAATAATAGGTCAATCTCCTATTGAGGTATCTCCTTGAGGTAGAGTTGTGGTATTTTGGGTAACAGGTCAGGGAGAGACCAGAGCCAGAGATTGGAGAGGATAGGTGGCTGGAGGGTGTTGAAAGAGCATTGATCATCGTAGAGGTTGGTGGTTGGTGATCATGAGGGGTATTGGTGATAACTGGTTGGCTTAGTGGGAGTGTATGTTATCATGCGGAGGGGTAGTGTTCCATGATCGCAAGATCCATGATCAATGGAGTGATGAGGTTCTGGTATTGTCGATTAGTGGGATGTGTGTAGGTACATTCAGAGAAATAGATGGGTTTGAGGCAGGTTGAGTTTGGGATTGACATTTGAACATCCCATCCAATTGCACTTGCTTTTTGGGATTAATATTACTCTCATGGTTTTCATCAGCACAAAAGCCAGCAACTTTGTCTGTATTTAGAGAAATAATATGTTGAGATCGCAAAAAGAATCCAGAGCATGCATCTTATGCAAAACTGTTTTCATTTTAATGGATTCCATTCAGCTGAAAAAAATCAAGTGAAACAAAACCACCAATCTGAATTCAGAACAAGCACTGCATCACTGAAGTCATTCTGTGAACTTTACAGCTGCTGTTTTCATGTGTGCACTGATGAATAGCTGCAGTCATTCTGTGAACAAATAGTCCTTTTGCTTTCCCATCTGTTTCCAGTTTCTGCAGAACATCCACACACAAAGTTCCAAGCTTCATTGTTCAGGCAGTGGAAATAGTAATGGGGAAAATGCCAGGGGAAAAAAAAAATCAAGTCCTCTAATTGAGGAATGGTACAAGATGCTTAAACAGTTCCAGTAGTGAAGCCCACAATTGTGAGACGAATATCTTAGTTTGTCCAAAGATAAGCTTACCTGACCCATAATCTGAAGGTGACTAACTCTAGACATCCTTATTTAAACTAAACTTTGACTTTACATATATGTAGTGCTAATATATAAGACATCAAATACTTGATAAACAAAGAAAAAATGTTGACCATTATACAATAACAAGCTTTAGGAGCATTGTTCCTTCATCAGGTATGAAGGAAAGCACAAAGGCACAGAATTTATAGGTAGTGAGATCAATGAGACCCTGAAGAAGGGCTTATGCCCGAAACGTCGATTCTCCTGTTCCTTGGATGCTGCCTGACCTGCTGCGCTTTTCCAGCAACACATTTTCAGCTCTGATCTCCAGCATCTGCAGTCCTCACTTTCTCCTCCAGTGAGATCAATGGGCAAAAAGATAAAAAAATCAGACAAATGGTATGAATTGAGTGTTGACAAGTTGAATAATACATCTCTGCAGTTGATCAAAAGTGTCAGACGGTGTGAGGAAAGTGTTAGCAGTGTTATGGACTAAGCCAGATTACTCAATACATTCTTAAGCAGGCAGCCTAGAGCTAACCTTGCAATTTGTTTCAGTAAGTGTACAGTGAAAATTACCCAGTGTAAGTTAGCTAGGTTGACGACTAGATTTTAAAACAGACAAAAAAATGTATTCACAAAATCACAGAATGAAACACAAAGAATAGAATTAAAAACCTCTACAGAAGTCAACCTATCCAGGTAGACATAATTATGCTGTTCCAAATACACACAACAGTCCCAATAAGCAAACTTCCTTTATTTTTATTAGATTCCCTACAGTGTGGAAACAGGCTCTTTGGCCCAACAAGTCCACACCGACCCTCGTAAGAGTAAGCCACCCAGATCCATTTTCCTCTGACTAATGCACCTAACACTATGAGCAATTTAGTACTGCCAATTCACCTGATCTGCACATCTTTGGACCGTGGGACGAAACCGAAGCACCCGGAGGAATCCCATGCAGACACAGGGAGAATGTGCAAACTCCACACAGACAGACAGTCACCCGAGGCTGGAATTGATCAAGGGCCCTGGTGCTGTGAGGCAGCAGTACCAACCACTGAGCCACCGTGTCGCCCAAAAACCCAGTATAAATGGAACATATGCTTACAGGTTGAAGGGCAGAAAAGAGAGAGAGTTTCCACACAGCTCCCTGTTGAATGTCCCAGTTCAGACTGAACTAAAAACAGCTCAGCTCAGCCCAGCTAAAGATGAAGGGCTTTTGCCCGAAACATCGATTTTCCTGCTCCTTGGATACTACTTGACCTGCTATGCTTTTCCAGCACCAATCTAATCTAGAGTCTGGTTTCCAGCATCTGCAGTCCTTGTTTTTACCCAGCTGAAGAGCTAACCACTCCCCTCTCTTTATACAGGTCATTTCTAAAACATGGCCACTTTGGCCTTAAGTCTCATCTGTTTACGTATAAACAAAAGGGCTTTCAAAGTCCTTTTCATCTCTGTACCAAACCAAAATGATTGCGGTCCGGCCTGGTTTATTGCCCCTCTGAAAAATATCAAGGACAGAGTCTCCTTGAGCCAAGGAACAGCTTTTAGAAAACAAGGGACTAACTTTGTGACAACAGCTGAATAGCAAGTGAAGGGATGACTATAATCTAATTAATTCAGATAATTACAAAAAATTAGAGATAAGGTGGTGTTGGAGACCAACATGGAATTACATGATAGGTATAAGACTTGCATGCCAAAGGTCTAAGCAAAGTAATGAGGCTATCTGTTTCTGCTCGGTGATTCTGCATTGTTCTGTATCCCAAAGGTCGCCTTGGAGAATGCTTACCCAAAGATCGGAGGCTGCATGCCCTTGACCACTGAGGTGTTCCCTGTCTGGGAGGGAACATCCCTGCCTGGCTATTGCTGTGCAGTGTCCATTCATCCGTTGCAGTAGCATCTGCATGGTCTCACCAATATATCATGACTCGGGGCATCTTTGCCTGCAACATGAGACAGACAACATTGGCTGAGTCATACGAGTACCTGCCGTGTTCATGGTGAATGGAGTTCCCATGTGTGATGGTAGTATCCTTGTCGATGATCTGATAGGTCTTGCAGAGGTTGCCATGGCTGGGTTGTGTGGTGTTGTGGTTGTTGTTCTCCCAAAGGCTGGGTAGTTTGCTGTGAGCAATGGTCTGTTTAAGGTTTGGCGCTTATTTGAAGGCAATTTGTACAGTTTTTGGTTACTTTTTAGAGGTAAGACCCTTGGCCTGTGACTCTTATGCCTATCATGCTATTCCAGTCATTTAGTTTGTCTCCAGTGCCACCTTATTGTTAATTTTTTGTAATTATCTCTCTGGCTCAATTAATTGGATTGTAGGTCATCCCCTCGCTTGCTGTTTGGCTGTTGAAACTTTACTCACACCATCTCACATTTTTGATCTCACACAGAGATTTATTATTCAGTCAGTCGATGCTCCATTCACACTATTTGTATGATTTTTTGACCTCTGCCTGTAAATACTGTAACTGCGCGCTTTTCTTAACTTCACCCGATGAAGGAACAGTACTTGTGATTTCAAATAAATCTGTTGAACTATAACCTGGTGTCATATGACTTCTGTCCGTATCATTGTGATGCAGCTACAGCTACTTCAATGTTGAAAAGATGTAGAAACATAGGGAGATCATTCAGAGAGTAACTTCTAGATGACTAAAGTTGCAATTGCAACAGTTAATAAAGGAGATGGAGGAGAAACAAAGACAACAACTGGAGGAACCCAGAGTTCTTAGCAGATTGTAAAGCTGAGGGATATGATATATGTCAGAAGGAGCAAAACCAAAAAGTAATTTAAGTACAAGGATGAAAAGTTTAATTTTAAGGAGTTGGAGAGCTGCAAGCCATCGTAAATTATTACAGATCGAATACAGATCGAATACAGGCAGCAGAGGTTAGGACAAAGTAATGTCTGTGATTGATGGCGGATTTCACTTCAGTTAGGGCAAATACGAAGGTGACAATGGCATGGACAAGGGCTTGATTAACAGGTGAGCTGAGTTAGAGGCAGTAAAATGAGGATGTTACAAAGGTGAAAGTAGGAACTCATTGTGATGGAGACGTGTATGGGTGGACGCTCAGCTCAAAGTCAAACAGGCCACCAATGTTACAAGAAAGTTAAATCATCATGAAACATTAGCTAGGAAGTACATGCTGATAATGACAGAGGATGAATATAATGACTTCACCATCTTAATTATTTGTATTATTGATAGCCGTGGGTGAGGTGCCAGAAGACTGGAGGCTGGCAAACGTGGTGCCAGTATTTAAGAAAGGTGGTAAGGAAAAGCCAGGGAACTATAGACCGGTGAACTTAGAACTAGTGGTGGGCAAGACATTAGAAGAAATCCTGAGGGACAGAGTTTACATGTAATGGGAAAGGCAAGGACTAGTTAGGGATAGTCAACATGGCTTTGTGTGTGGGAAATCATGTCTCACTAACTTGATTGAGTTTCTTGAAGAAGTAATGAAGAGGATTGATGAGGTCAGAATGGTGGACATGATCTATATGGACTTCAGTAAGAGGTTTGACAAGGCTTGTCATGGTAGACCAGTTAGCAAAGCTAGATCACAAGGAATACAGGGCATGTTACCCATTTGGATAAAGAACTGGCTCAAAGGTGGAAGACAGAGGGTGGTGGTGAAGGGTTGCTTTTCAGACTGGTCACGTGTGACCAGCAGTGCTACAAGGATCAGTGCTGGATCCACTCCTTTTTGTCATTTGTATAAATGATTTGGATGTGAACATAGGAGGTATGCTTAGTAAGTTTGTAGATAACACCAAAATTGGCGGTGTAGTGGACAGCGAAGAAGGTTACCTCGGAGTTCTATGGGACTTGGATTAAATGTGGCAATGGGCTGAGGAGTGGCAAATGGAGTTTAATCTAGATAAATGTGAGGTGGTACATTTTAGAAAGACAAATCAGGGCAGGACTTATACACTTAATGGTACGATCCTGGGGAGTATTGCTGAACGAAGAGACCTTGGAGTGTAGGTTCGTAGTTCCTTGAAAATGGAGTTGAACATGGACAGGATAGTGAAGAAGGTGTTTGATATGCTTTCCTTTATTGGTCAGTGCATTGAATGTAGGAGTTGGGAGGTCATGTTGTGGCTGTACAGGACATTGGTTAGGCCACTTTTAGAATACTATGTTCAATTCTGGTCTCCCTGCTATAGGAAAGATGGTGTGAAACTTGAAAGGATTCAGAAAAGATTTACAAGGATGTTGGCAGGGTTGAAGGGTTTGAACTACAGGGAGAGGCTGAATAGGCTGGGACTGTTTACTCTGGAGCATCGGAGGCTTAGGGGTGATCTTATAGAGGTTTAGAAAATCATGACGGGGATGGATAGGGTGACTAGACAAGGTCTTTTTTCCTGGGGTGGTGAGTCCACAACTAGAGGGCATAGGTTTAGGGTAAGAGGGGAAAGATATAAAAGGGACTTAAGGGGCAACATTTTCACACAGAGGGTGGTGCATGTATGGAATGAGCTGCCAGAGGAAGTGGTAGAGGCTGGTACAATTCTAACATTTAAAAGACATCTGGATGAGTATATGAATAGGAATCATTAGGGTGGGAAGCCATGTCGATGTTAAAAAAGTAGGATCCATAGGTATATCTTTCAGGAACTTCATTAGTAATAGCACCAATGTGAAAACAAAATTGCTGGAAGTCCTCTGATTATGATTGGATAGACGAAAATTGATCCAAGTAATGGTCTTTCCATGGAGCTGTACCACAGAGGACATTAGAGATGGATGACATGGTTCACCCCGTCAAAGTCAACAGAGAGGTCAAAAAGCAGGAAGGGATGGTCTGTCATGATCACAGTCATACATGGTGTCATTGTTATTGTGATTGTATACAACACGAAAATGTGTCCAAACATGAGATAAAGGAGGAGGATTTGGATATTTAAGTTCTCAGAACTGCCTGACTATTCAGTAAGCTTATGACTGATCTGTCCTCTTTCAACTCCATTTTCACACCAGCTCGACATAGCCCTCTTCTCCTCGATGTTTCAAATTTACTTCCTCTTACAAATGTACCTCCTCTTTAAATACTTTCAGTGATCTGACCTGGACAGCTCCCTAGGATAGAGAATTCCAGACATTCATTGCCCTCCAAAAGATGAAATTCCTTCACATCTCAGTTTTAAATGAATGCTCCCTTATTTATTCATTCAGGGATGTGGGCTACTTTGCTGACTGGACTAGCATTTATTGCCCAATCTTAAAATATCCTATGTTCATTTATTCCTATTCTTATGTTCCTAGGTAGGAACAAGATCATTTCACTTTTCAATGCTACCTTTCTAAGTTGTTTGTTGAGATCGTTGGGATAGTTCTCCTTACAGCAGAGAAAGGGAAGGGAGACTTAATGGGGAAATTGAAAATTATGAAGGATTTTAATTAAGAAAGTAGAGAGAAGCTGTTTGCACTGGAGACCGAGAGTAGACAGGGATCATACATATAAAGTAATTGACAGAAATACTAGAAAATTAGGAGAAATACCTTCAGAGAGTAAGGCGTTAAGATCTGAAATGCACATCCTGTAAGTGTGATGGAAGTAGTTTTTCACAGGAATTTTCAAAAAGCAATTGGAATGTACTTGAAAATGACTAAATTGCAGGGTTCCAGGAAGTGTGGAATTAAACAGGACAGCTCTTTCCAAGAGGATTAGTTACTACTATTTATTTTATCATGTGATATGGGCATCATTTCCTAGGCCTTCATTTGTTGCCCATCCTGAGTTACCATTGAAAAAGTAATCATGAACTACCTTATTGAACAGCTAAAGTCAATCTGATGTAGATACATTCACAATTTTGCCAGAACTTTGTGACAGTGAAGGAACAATGCTATGTATTCAAATCAGCAATGTGTGTGACATGGAGGGAAACTTGCTGGCAGTGGTATTCTCATGTGCCTGTTGTCCTTGTGCTTCAATATGTTGGAGATTGAAGGCAGTTTGCAAGGTGCTGTTGAATGAGTGTTCACCCCTTTTGTGTTATAGGGTTGTATGGACTGATATCAATTGTACTCTCGGGTTTGTTTTCCACAGCGAGGATATGTAAAATAGGTCGGGTACTCAATACACCTCTGTGTGGATAGAGGCAAAAGGCAATTTTCACAACAGCCTTAGTTTCAGGAATGATCAGAACTGAGGCTCTTTTGCAAAGGTCATTTCCTAGTCACAGAATAAATATTACTGATATTAAATTCATTCAAAGTTAATGATGCAATTATCTTTTTGAGAAAGTGTCAGGCAAACTTTTATCATTTGCAAACACATGGTGCAATATATAATCCATATTAATTGCATCATTATATCACTGTCCTCAAATCAAAAATAATGTCTTCTGACTTTTCTACCCTTGCACCATGTTGATCCACAGAAATCATGTTACCATTCGAGTGCCACTCAGCAAATGATTGCCAAAAATGTTTGCGAGTTTGTAAATTAGTTTATAAAGGAGGGGTTCAAACTTTTCTCACATTTTATACATGGAAGAAATAGTCAATCGGAGTCTGAAAGCATTGTGAAAGATCAAGACATGTGACAAATTATTCACAGTTAATGCAAATGTGCTTAAAGGGACGTGATGCCAACAATAGAAGGGGAGAATTTTTAAGATGGTGCTTTGAGTAGGAATTTGAGGGGATTGATTGCAATGCTGTTTTACCACCCTCCTGCTTTTCAGCCAGTTGAGTTGGGTTAAAATTACCTCTGTTAAAATCTGGTTAAGGGAATTTAAGAATCTCTCAATTTATACCCCTTGAAAAGAACTATGTGAGGTCTGATAATAGTGTTTATGATCCTGTTCAAAATGAATTGCATGCACAATATCCCAATGTCTGGGGCCTGACTTTAGCTGAAGAAATGCGAGGATGTAAATTTCATGCAAATAAATGTCACAGACCCCAGACCCAAATTTCCTTGAATAGGATTGGCTGTGATCCATGGCAAAACTAATCCTTATTTCTATTGATTCTGTAGAAGCACTCATTTACTTATGGCTGGTACTGACAAGAAATATTTTTAGTTTTGTGAATTCAGATTGGTTTGCTGATTCTGTGCTTGACATTAAATGATTATAGTCCTTTACAAGTAATGATAAAGGTTTTGTGCAGCACTGACTCTGTTACCACTGCCCACCTGGGCTCCACGATAATCACCCAATCAACATTGTGAAGGCAGTCAAGAATGAAAGAATGTGAAGGCCCTTTGACAATCGCTGAAAAGAAAATTTTCCTTCATCTGAACTAAGCTGTATTTCCAATGATTTATCTTTTGCCAATCATACATTACACCACCCCATTTAAATTAAGTGAGAGGCTTTGCAGGCAAATCAGAATTTATCTTCACATCCACACGCACAATTGTTGGGGCAGATTATGATTCATTGTAATTCACTGAACTAGTAATCCAAAAGGTCCAGGCTAATGCTGTACATAAGAACCAGGAATAAAAGTAGGCCATTCAGCCCCTCAAGCCTGCCCTTAGGAACATGGGTATACATCCCAGCAAAGCAGCAGGTGGAATTTAAATTCAATCAATTAAAATTTGGAACTGAAAGCTAATCATTGGTAATAATGATCTTGAAACTTGTTGGTTCCAAAAATTTCATTCATGAATGCTCTTTAAGGACAGACTATTGCTGTCTTTACCTGGTTTGGTGTATATGTGATTCCAGATGCACAGCAATTGACTCTTAATTGCTCTTTGGTTGCCTTAGAGAATAGTTCTGCTCCAAGGCAATTAAAAATCAAATTGGCAACAAACGGTGCCATTGCCTTCATTCCATGACAAATAAATTTTAAAAACAGCATTCTGTCTCACCAATTCTCTGTTGGGCTAACTTGAAAGCCAGTGGCTTTTATGTGCCTCCTGACCTAAACCAATGTGCCTTACTTAACAGAGGTAGCCTGAAGAGACCTGTGCACCAACCCAAGGCTGGGTTTGACTCCAATGTTTTTACTCCAAATCTGAAAACGAGCTGACTCAGGAAATCCACATGTAGCTAACTCTCCAGGCCATTAGAAATAACAAATCACTTTTCATGGTTGTACAAGTATTGCAAGACATTTACAAGGGTATTTTGTGACCAAACATGTTACCTGGTTTGGTGCATTTTTAAACAGTGACACTTATGCTTGAGAACTCTGTTGCCTTTAACTTCTTGTTTCAATGCCAGCAGCAGATCTTGGAAAAGGCAGGCATTTACATGTTGAAGATTGCTGCATTGAAGGCATCAAAAGAAAACCACAGAACAATTTCCTGAAGAGAAATTTTATCTTAATTTTCATTCTCTTTCTGATGGAATTCAGATTGCTCTATATCTGATAGAGCTCATTAACACTGTCATCTTGTATCACACTTCACTGACTTGCCTGAAAATTAATTTCACTAATCATGTTGCTGTGTAATTTAAATTCTGCTGAAGTGTTTTGTAATGGTACATGGTTAATTTGTTGTGCATAGTTTACTCTTGTGATTAATACTTGGATTGCTATCAGTATTTACAGAGATAAATATCTGAATATCCCTGTTCAGCCTTTGATTTTAACATGTTTCAGGTTAATTAGCTTGAAGCATCAGCTATTCCCTATCTAATTTATATCTGCTATGATGATCAAAATGCCACAAAGACAAATGCTGAAGTGTTTTGAACTCTAACTTCCATTTGCTAATGTCTTAACAATCTGGAAGTAGTTATGTTCCATGTTTATTCCCAGTGTTCCATTTCCATCATATAATTCTATGGTCATAAGTTTGAGAGAAATGGACATTACAGAAAAAGGCTTTGTCCATTATTAAAACTGTTGAATAATTCTATGGGCCATTAAAGCTACAGCCCTGCATACCTTTCTTCCCCGAGTCAAATCCTATTCCAGGACTTGAACAAAAACATTAAGGCTGATGCTCCAGTACAATATTGACAAAACATTGGACATGTCTTTTGGAAGAGATATTAAACCAAGGCCCAAACTGCCCTCAATCAGACAGAAAAGACCCCATGTCACAAGACTAGAGAGTTATCCCTGGAGCTGTTGCTAATATTTATTCCTCCTCAAGCAACAGCACAAATATGGATTATCTGATTGTTATCACATTGTGCCATGTGGGAGCTTGTGATGTACAACCTGGCTGTGGTGTTTCCTATGTTACAAATGTAACTAACCACACTTCATTCTTGGATATTAACTTTGGATATCTAGTGGCCATGAAAGGTCATGTCTTCTATAAACGCAATACTTTATTTTCCTTTTAGTCTGTTATGGAACTTGAATATCTTTTATCGTCAAGCATTAAAAACAATGTCTTGTGATAAAATATAGAAACACAGCAGAATTTTAACTGCCAAGAGGAAGAAAATTCTGGTATAGATGTAAGGTCAAAAAAATGTCGTTGGGTTGACCCAACATGATCTTGTTAAGTTTCAGATTGATCTGGGCAATTGTCATCAAGCAGGAAACCCCATGCTGCTGTTTGCAAAATCACTATATTGTGTCCCCAGTTAATTAACCTGCATTCTGGTTGTAACAATTAACACACAGAATTACTGAACTCTCTGCATTCTGTCAAACTCATGTTTGCAAACTCCTGGAGCACGAGCTCCATCTCAAAGGACCAATGGGGCACATATTATCAGGAAGATGACAGGCCAGGAAACCTTCAAACATTAAATATTGGTGCTCACAAAACTTCTTCTGGGACTGTACTCTTTTACAGCTCAGCAGGTAATTACCAACTACTTGAATGTCTGTTCACATATCTTGCATGCCATTCACTTGGTGCTACACTTGTCTGGATTCAGTCTTCACCAGGTGCATGGAGCGTTACTTGGCACCTCTGGTGAGCAGCAACAATGGGAGAGGGAATAATAAGATCAATACCTGTAGAAACTCTCCTTAGCCATAAATTGGGAAGCTATGTTGCAATTGTACAGGACGGTTGGTGAGGCCGCACCTGGAGAATTGTGTTCGGTTTTGCTCACCTTGCTGTAGGAAGGATATTTTAAACTGGAAAGAGTCCAGAAGTCATTTACAAATGCTGCTAGGGCTCAATGGTCTGAATTATAGGGAGAGGTTGGACAAGCTAAGACTTTTTTCTTTAGAGCACAGAAGACTGAGGGGAGATCTTACAGAGTGTACAAGATCATGAGAGGCATAGATAGGGTGAATGCACTCAGTCTTTTTCCCAGTAGAATCAAGGACATGAGGGTATCAGTTTAAAGTGAGAGGGGAAAGAATAAAAGGGAATCTGAGGGGAAACATTTTTACACAAATGATGCTATGTATATGGAATGAGCTGCCAGTGGAAGTGGTTGGGGTGGGCAGATTATCAACATTTAAAAGGCATTTGGACAATAGGAAAGATTTAGAAGGATATGGGCCAAGTGCAGGGAAATGGGGTTAGCGTGGATGGACATTATTGGTTGGCATGGATCTGTTTGGGCTGAAGGCCGTGTCTCTGTGCTGTAGGATGTTATAACTATGAATAACTGGAACTCCTTTCAAGTAGAAGATGGGAAGATAGGAGTTCATTATTAATTTCCCCCAACATTTGCAACTGCTGCAAGAAGCACTAGTCTGAACCAGCTTTATTTGATCATATTGGACTTTCATGCATATTAAACCAATATATAATGGTCTTCTGGAGTTGGCAGGAGTTAATCTAAAAAGTGCACACCATAGGTGAACTCAGATATAATTGAGATACTTTAGTTCATATTTAAAAATAACCCATAGATGAATTTTCTTAATATTGTTAGAGAAGTTTAGTTTTTACTATACTTCTCTGCAAAGTTGGAAAGATCATAACTATTGATTATTTGACCGCTCTATATTATTCCTCATCTTCAGTCCCTATAACAATCTCTGTTTCTCTTCCATTCTCAGCTTGATCCACTGTCTCAGACTGAACCATATTGTCCACATCCTCAATGTCAAGTCTTGCAGTTCACTAGGCTACAATGGCTCCAACCCCTTCCAAATTTTATATTCTCATCCTCATGTTTAAATCCTTTCATATCTTCTTCACTTCCTGGCTTGAAAATTTACATTGGTAATGTAAACATTACCATCTCACTCTTGTGAATATATTACAGAATGTGGAGGTGCCGGTGTTGGACTGGAGTGGACAAAGTTACCTTATAAAGGAGCAGCGCTCTGGAAGCTAGTACTTCCAAACAAACCTGTTGGACTATAAGCTGGTGTTGTGTGATTTTTAACTATATTACAGGAGTTAGGAGAACAACTCACCTTATGTATATTCTTGCCTTTTTCTCAAGCCTTCCAAATCTTTTCTCTTCCAATTTCATTTTGAAAGCTACTATTGAATTTGTTTCCATTACATTCTCATGAAGTCCATTCCAGATCCTAATCAAATACTGCATTAAAAATTTGTTGCTCATTGTTCTTTCATCAATCACTTTAAATCAATGTCTTTTGGTTCTCGATCATTCTGCCAAATGGAAACAATCTCTATCCACTCTCTCCAGATTTCTCATGATGTTGAACACCTCTGTCAATCTGCTAATGACAAGTCTCTCTGTTAATGAAAACAATTCTAGCTTCTCCAAACCATCCTTAACACAGAACCATTCTCAAAGAATCATTTCTCCATTCTTCGCAAAGTGTAGTGCTAAGCATTGGACACAACACATATAGCTGAGGGGGACCAGTTTTTACAAATGTCATCATAGCCCTTTTCACTGTCTGCTTATACTTATCACAGAATCTCTACAGTGTGGAAACAGGCCATTCAGCCTGTCAATTCTACACTGACCCTCCGAAGTGCATCCCATCCAGACCCTCTACCCTTTCATCTCATGTTTCCATTGGCTAACCCACCTAGCCAAGACATCCCTGGACACGATGGGAAATTCAGCATGGCCAATCCACCTAACCTGCACATCTTTAGACTGTAGGAGGAAAATGGAGCACCCAAAGAGAACCCACACAGACACAGGAAAAATGTGCAAACTCAACATAGACAGTTGCCCGAGGCTGGAATTGAACCCGGGTCCCTGATGTTATGAGATAGCAATGCCAACCACTGAGTTGCCATGCAGCCCTTATCTAATGTTTTAATAACAGGCACTGCCACTTCAATAATTTCTGTGCATATATTTCCGGATCTTCAGAATTGTATCTTTTACCGTCTTTCAAAATTCTTTCAAGTGAAATATGTCAGTTTATATCTTTGTGCAGCAAATGTATCCACCATGTGCCCACCCATTTCAGCAGTCTGTCTATGTCTGTTTGAAGTTTACCACTTCCCTCCTCACAGTTCACATTACTTTCAAGTTTTGTGTCACTTAAGAATTTGAAATTGTACCCTGAATACCCAAGTCTAGGTCATTGATATAGATCAAGAAAAGCTATAGTTCTGATATCGATCTTTGAAGAATTCACTCTATACTGACATAGGAATAAGGAACAAATGTCTCTGAGCCTGGTCCACCATTCAATAAGATCATGGTTGATCCTATTTTAACCTCAGGCCTACATTCTTGCACATACGCGACAATCTCTCATTCTCTTGGTAACTAAGAATCTATTTACCTCTGCCTTAAAAACATTTAAAGATTCAACAACACTACCTTTGAGGAAGGGAATTCTAAAGACTCACAATCCTCTTATAGAAAAAACATGCTTTCCCACCTCTGGTTTAAGTGGGCATCCTCGTATTTTTAAACCGTGACCCTTAGTTCTCAATTCTCCCAAAAGAGGAAACATCCTTTTAACATGCACTTGGTAAGTCCCCTCAGCATCTTATATGTTTTAATGAAGTCATCTCTGAATTTTCCAGCAGATACAAGCCTAGCCTTTCTTCCTATGGCAATTCACTTACTCCATATCAGTCCAGTAAACATTCTCTAAACTCCTGTCTCCTATCCTCCAATGCAAAAGCAACCATTTATCAGCATTCTCTACTCCCTGTCAGTTAGCCAGTATTGTATCGACACTGATGCCACTGTCCCTTCTGTTGGGCTTCAACTTTGCTGTTATTGTATGTTGTGTTATGAAATGTCTTTTGGAATTTGCACCACATCAACCATGTCAGCTTCAACAATTGCCTCTGTGACCTGATCAAAATACTGGATTAGATTACTTACAGTGTGGAAACAGGCCCTTCGGCCCAACAAGTCCACACCGCCCCGCCGAAACGCAACCCACCCATATCCCTACATTTACCCCTTACCTAACACTACGGGCAATTTAGCATGGCCAATTCACCTGACCTGCACATTTTTTTTTGGATTTAGTTAATTAGTTAAATACAAGCTGAAATTAGTTAAATACAAGCTGCTCTCAAAGAATTGTGCAGGTTTTCCTTAATTAACCCATTTTTGTCCAAGCGAGCCTTAAATTATAATCTAGGGTAAAATTCTAAAATATTTCATACCACTACATTTAAATTGACTAGTTTTTGTTACTGGAATTATCCTTACAGCCTTTGTTAAATAGCAATGTAACACCTGCAATTCTCTAGTCAAAGTTCACTGGCATCACTTCTGTATCTGAGAAAGATTGGAAGATATTGGCCAGTAACTGCAATTTCCACCTTTAATTCTGCCCAACACCCTTGGATACATTTGGGAATCTGGGTTCTGCAGGCATCAAATTGAAGTCCAGCCTGTCTTTTATCACTTTATCAATTTTTCCCCATCTAGTATCATAATTACTGTTGGTGCGAGAGATCGGAGAAAAAAAATGCTGGAAAAACTCCGCATGTCTGGTGGAGAGAAGCACAGTCAATATTTTATGTTCAATGACTGTTCTTTGAAAAAATGTCATATCTGATTCAAAACATTAATGCTTGCTGTTTTTTTAAAAATTTCACAATTAAAGTCCATAATCAAAAACTTTGTTAGCACATTACCTGATAAAGATAGTTGCAAAGTATTCGTTTATCATGTCAGTCAGGCCTCTACCTCCCTGTATGAATCTCCTTTTCTCATTCCCAATCTCACTTCCCCAGCCCACCCTCCTTTTATTGTTATATGTCTTTAGAAGACTTTTAGATTCTGTTTTATGTTAAGGAACCACAATATTCTTTGCTTCTTTTATTTGGTTTTGCATCCCCTCTGAACCTTCTTTTTCAGCTGGTTTCTAACTTGTACAGTTTAACATCTGTCATATGTACCCATTGTGAGATTCATCTTATTCTTACCTCTATGGTTCTGGCTTTATTTGCCCTCCTTTTGTGTGTTGTTGCACCTCAATGATATAACATTTCATTCAATTATGGTTTTGCCAGTCAAGCTTGGATTTCTCATTTGAAGCAAAATCAGAAAATGCTGGAGAAACTCAACAAGTCTGGCAGCATCTATAGAAAGATGATAGGTAAATAGGAGATATATTTACAGATTACAAATGAAAAGACCAGTAGGAATTTTTTAAAAAAAATTAATAACTACGTAAATAAGAGAGATACAAGGCCAGGCAATATGTTGAAACTGCATGACGTGGGAGCTGGTGGACCCCATCATGGTTCATAATGCAGTAAGTGTTGGTTGCTTGAGGAACTGCAGTTCAGAGTTGATGAGCTGGAGTCTGAGCTTTGAACACAGCGGCACATTAGGGAGGGAGTTATCTGTTTCAGGAAGCAGTCACACCCCTTAGAATGACTAACTCAGATTCGGTTGGTAGTTGGGAACCGGAAGATGTGACTACGAAAGAGGCAGGTAGAGGCATCCAGGAGGCAGCGCTGAAGGAACCTCAGCCCCTGAGCACTAACAGGTTTGAGATTTTTGCTCCCTGTGTGGATGAGAGCAGAGGCTATAGGAGGATGAGAAAACTGACCATAGTGCCATAGTATAGGGAACCATTCAAGAGAGTGGTGACAAATAGTAAAGTCAATAGAGGGTCAGAAGAGAAATGTAGTTGTAATTGAGGATAGTATAGTCAGAGAAATAGACACTGTTCTCTGAGGCCAGAATCAAGAGTCGTGAAGGCTGTGTTGCCTGCCTGGTGCCCAAGTCCAGGATTTCTCATCTGGGCTTCAGAGGAATTTAAAGAGGGAGGGGGCAGATCCTGTTGTCATGGTCCATGTAGGTACCAATGATGCAGTTGTAAAGAGGAAAGAGGTTCAGCTGAGGGAGTGTGAGCAGCTAGAGGCTAAATTACAAAGCAGAACCAAAAGGGAAGTAATCAACAAATAATAAGATTTGTTATTATTAGTAGGATTCCTGCCTCATATTTCCTGGGAAGTAATAATCACATTGAGTCCGAGAAACTTAAGAGTGGGAGTGGTGAGATCTAATTGTTCGCACTGGTTCCAACGATATAGGTAGAAAGAGGAAAGAGGTTCTGCAGAGGGAACATGAGCAGCTAGGGGCTAACTGAAAAGCAGAACCAAAAAGGGAATTATCTCAAGATTACTATCTGAGCCACAAGCTAATTGTTAACACAATAACAAGCAAAACTAAAGTAGTTTACAAAATACCTTGCAAGAAGTGTAACAAACACTATATTGGACAAACAGGCAGAAAACTAGCCACCAGGATACATGAACATCAACTAGCCACAAAAAGACATGATCCTCTCTCACTAGTGTCCTTACATACAGAAGAGGACAACACATCCATCCTAGGACAAGCCAAACAGAGACATGCACGAGAATTCCTAGAAGTATGGCATTCCAATTGGAACTCTATCAACAAACACACTTACTTGGATCCCATCTACACACCCTGTGAAAAAGAACAGGAAATGATGTTACCAACTCGAGGAAACCTAAACACATAAATAGAACACACGCCATGCCACCAGCACTTCATCCAGAGACTCACTGATGATATTACTTAAATGTTGATGAAATGTCTAAAAACAAACCTTGCAGCTCTGTGAGCAAACCTACAGCCAGAACCTCAACCTGAGCTACAAATCTGAGAAATGGGCTGACCCGCCCCCATTCCTGATGAAGAGCTTATGCCCAAAACACTCTCCTGCTCTTTGGATGCTGCCTGACCTGCTGTGCTTTTCCAGCTCCACACTTTTTGACTTCACACAAAGATGACCCATCATCACGAAGAGGTGACTGGTAGGTACTGGAATGCAGTCTGTCCTGTCTGAGTAGCTTCCACTGCTCCTATTCTGAACAGGTTTGAAACATTTAACTCTGTGCGCTCTCTCTCTCCATTGATGCTGACGGACATCTTGTGTTTCTGAGCAATTTCTATTTATGTTTCCAGTTGCAGGGCAGCATGTTGACCAAGGAGACTGTTTATGTCTTTTCAACACTTAATTCCCCCAACGCTGCTCACGGGCAAATAGTTAACTCATAGCTAGTTTTGTAATAAAGGTAGCTCATGGCAAACAGACTATGACAACAAAAGGTGCATTGCGTGTCTGATGACTCATGTATCTCAGTAACTAGCACCGACACGGAGTGAAAAACATCAAACAAAAATATAGCGAACTGCGCAAGTAGAAACTTGTAAACAATGAAATCTACAGGCAATCGCCCTGACCTTCCTCCTTCCGAATAAAACGACAGAAAGGAGCCGCCTTAATGGGAGGATGCGATTGGCGAGTTGGGAGTCATGAGGTTAATACTCTCCTTAGCTTCCGTGATAGTGAGAAGTCAGCCAGTCAGTTAGTGAGGGGAGGAGTGGCTGGTGTTTACTGAGTGAGGGCAGAATCAGGACGTATACTGCCAATCTCCGGGATCTCGAACCCACTGCTCAGCTACTGTACGCCGACTTCATTCCATTAACATGGGTGGCAAGGGGTAAATAAAGATTTTGTTCACTTCGTTCCTTTAACTTCAGGCTGATAATGGAGGCAAATTGACCTTTTCAAAAAGGAACCACCAGTAATGATCAAAGTTGAAGTTAGGTTTGGACTAGATTAGCACATTTTAGGAAGAACTTGAAGGATAATATATTTTCGTTGACATGTTTTGGCTTTCTAACTTTTTTTTACTTGCACACTAGTTCTCTCCCATAGTGACAGCCTCTGTGAAACGTTTTCTCTTCACTGTTCTGACTTGTAGTTTTTATATTCCATAAGTTTGCGTTGTTTTATTGCAGTTGCACGTTTAAATGTCTGTTAGACTCGCTGACATCACGGCAAGTTACAGGTTCAAGCCAACTCTCCAGAATTTAAGTACTGTATTAGAATTAGTTTGTTTCAGATGCTTAGGCTGGTTTGCTTCTTCTTGGATGCTGTAGTACTTGATCAAAGAGGTTTTTTTAGGTGGCAGAAGAAGAGCTCTTGAAGAAGGATTACACCCAAAATGTCAACTTCTCCACCTCATGATGCTGCCTGCCTTGTTGTGTTCTTCCAGCCTCCTGCCTGTCCACTGTAGTACTGGAGCAACCAGTTCTTCTGATCCTCAACCACATTTCCCCTATCTCTGGAAAAACTGCAGACAGCATGTTTTGGTCCTGGAGTGGGACTTCAACCTACAATCCCTTAACTAGGATTAGAAAGCTACTGCTGAGACAGAGCTGATACTTATGGTGTCTTAGATATGTACAGCAGTGAAATAGATCCTTCTGTCCAACTCATCCACGTTGACCAAATATCCTAAATTAATCTAGTCCCATTTGCCAGCATTTGGACCATATCCCCCCTCAACCCTTTCTGTTCATGTACCATCCAGATTCCTTTTAAATGTAATTGTACCAGCCTCCACTACTTTGTCTGGCAGCTCATTCTGTACACATACCACCATCTGCATGAAAATGTTGCCCTTGGGTCCCCTTTGAATCTTTCCACTCTCACTGTAAACCTATGCCCTCTAGTTTTGGATCCCTTATCCTGGGTAAAAAAAACCTTGGCTATTCAACCTATCCAGTGCCTCATGATTTTAAAAACATCTATAAGGTCACCACTCAACCTTAGTTCCAGGGAAAATAGCCCTTGGGAGTTGAACATCTCTTTCTGATTATGTGGTCCTGCAGAGTCAAGAGTCACTTTGCATACACTCTAGTTCAGTGGATTCTGAGATGCTGATGATTCCAGGATCCTGTTTGCAGACTCGACCCCATGTGGGGCGGGTGGTACTCTGAAGTGTTGGTTATATGGAGAAAGTGAGAACTGCAGAGCTGGAGATCAGAAACAAAAGGTGTGACGTTGGAAAAGCATGGCAGGTCAGGCAGCATCTGAGGAGCAGGAGAATTGACGTTTTGTGTGCAAGACCTTCATCAGAAATGGGTTGATGAAGGGCTTATGCCTGAAATGTCGATTCTCCTGCTCCTTGGATGTTGCCTGACTTGGTGTACTTTTCCAGCGCCACACTTTTCGACTCTTGGTTATATGGTTTGGTTATGTGTTCCCACCAACGTCTAATCTTTGTCTACATGCTTTCTCGACAAAGTCTCTTGATTCAGTCGTTGCTACCCAGTGAACTTTGACCTTTAATCTTATACTTGAGATACTGGTCCACAAAAATAATTCTGTTCTTCCACAACTCAAGCTGAGCTGGGGTATGTTGAAGGTCACAATGAATTGTGTTGTCTTCTGTACTCTTGAATTTGCCATGAATTGAAGATGATGTGTTTTGGTAGAGTTGGCACTATCATTTGGTGAGAAATAAAAGTACTGCTACCTTTGTGTTGTACCTTGATTTGAGATCATAAATTAATTAGGCTCCCAAACTTGATCAGTTAGTCAGCATAAATTTATCGTATATTGTAGCAATAATCTTTTGATCTTTTCTCTCCTTGAAAAGCATTTTGGCTCCCAAATAATTCGATATTTTCAGTAGAGTGAAAAACCATCATTCCTAAACCAGTGAAGAGTAACATTCTTGAGAAGTAAACTGAAGGAACCATAGATGCCTGCTGTAATACTTTGTCATCACCTTCTAATGTTGTCATTAACCTGAGCTTGCACATACCACAGCTTCAGGTATTGCATTCTGATGCCTTTTCTTGGGGGTTAAATACATGATGTTAACTATTTTCAGCTTTTTGATGAACTACTTGCATGAACAAATGGTAACTTGAGTGCATTACTGCATCAAAATCTCATTTAAGTATTAAGTCCATTTTAGTTACATAGAATAATGTTTCTCTGATATCACATGATATACATTTTTAAAATGTAACCATGTAGAAGCTTAATTAGGATAGTATGTTACAGTATGGGTACAAGATATTCCATATATAATATCCTCAGTCAAGTAGATTTTTTTAAAAATCCAATGTTTAGAAATATTATTCCATATCTCTGGAGCAAATGGAACTTGATCCCAGGCCTTCTGGCTCAGAACTAAGGGCACTACCACAACACCACAAAAGGCCCCTTACCCTCAGTCAGACTTTCTGGTGAATTGATTTAATCAGTGATCTCTCTGCCTCAAGGAGAAACTTTATTTGGTTAATGTCATCTGCTATTGAGTATAAGTGAGATCCACTTGAATACTAAAAGCACTTAAGACAAAATAATCTTCTTTGTTAGACTATTAATAATTTAACTCCTTTTGTTTGGATTATGTTATGTCATTAGTAAATCTGTTTTATCTTGTCTGTCTCTTTGTAATCTTCTTCTGCCCTTTCACCATCTAAGCTATTGGTGATCCTTGCACCTTTGGCCTCTTAACATCCTTGATTTTTAATTTTTCCATGTCTTCAGCTACTGTGGTCCTAGATATTTTCTAATCAGCCTGTTGAGAGTTGCTACAGCACACATCTGGAGCAGATAGAACTTGAACCCAGGCCTCCTGGCTCAAAGGTAAGGCCACTAGCACCACAGAACTTTAAGCACTGGCATTCTTTCTTAAACCCCTCTGCCTCAAGTTATTCTTTAAAACTTTGACCAACTTTTTGGTCATCTGTCTTATGTCTCAATTGCAGCTTGAAAGGTTTTGGAGGCTTTATTATGTTAAAGGAGATATATAAATACAAATTGTTGATTTGGAATATAACTAGAACAATTGCAGAACAATTTACATTTTAGGTGCATTAGTGATAGGATTTTACCAGCACAATATATTTCAAGTTCTGAAAGGGTGTAACATTTTTGAATTTAAGACTTTTTTTCTTTGGCCAAAGCCAAAAAGTTCATTGCTTGACAGTTGATTCCAATATGAGCAAAATTTTAGCTAAATCCACAGTTCAGTAGAAATCATTTAACTTGTTTATAGAATGTCTCCTTGTTGGCTAAAAGCCAATAGTGTCAGTTAAAGTACTTCCTATTCTCTTGTCGTTGTCATCTTTTCATAGTGTTGAGAGAAGTTTCCTATATATTACCCGATTTGCAAAGCAGCTAAATAAAATTAATTGCATGTTTTGTGTTTAGTTCTGTTGTTGTGATGTGACATTCACTTCGGAGTCAGGTGATCCCTGTGGAACAGGTCAGCCCGAATATTTTCAACGTATGAGTTTCTTTTGTCTGTCTCTTCTGAAACATGCACAATATGAGGAAAAAGGTTAGGTTACTTAATAAAATGTGAATTTACTTGTTTATTGAGTAGCTTAATGTTCATTTGCAAAGTTTATTCTTCCTTAGTCTTGGCTGTTTTCTCAAAATCCAATTCTTTATGTAACTTTCTCACACTGTAACCTTTCGTATATTCTTCTGGACTCAAAAGTGCTTAGTTCTGTCTTATTAAATAAAAACGAATGAAGCTGGAGGAGTCAGAATAGGTGACTTTAAGTAACTTAGATGGAGACAATGACTCAAGTGTCAATGTTTACCACACAATATATTTCCTTCTCCACAGATTAACTAAAATAAAAGCAAAACGCTCAGAATCTAAAACAAAAACCAAAGTGCTCGAAAAATTCAGCAGGTCTGGCTAAATCTGGAGAGTTTTGAATGTAACTTAATTTCTGATTTTTTTTTTTAATTGAAGAGTCACCATAAAACTATTGTCAATTGTTGAAAAACTCATTTGGTTCATTCATGTTCTTGATCTGTCATCCTTGCCTGGTCTGGCCTAGATGTGACTCCAGACACTCACAATGTGATTGACCCTTAAATGCCCTCTGGGCAGTCAGGGATGGACAATAGCCATTAACGTCCACATCCCCTGAATGAATTTTAAACTAGGTTTTCTTGAATTAAATGTGAGTTTAATCACTACTAAATGTGATCAGAATTAGTAATGCAACCTACATAGACAATTGAAAGAAGAGGTAAGTTTAAAGAGTTATATGAATTATTCTCTAAATTTAAACATTGGACATAGAGAATAAGAGCAGGAGTAGGCCATTCGCTGCTTCGAGCCTACTTTGCCGTTCAATATGATCATTGCTGATCATCTAACCCAGTGCCCTGTATCCTCTTTTTTTCCCCTATATCCTTAGATCGCTTTAGCCCTAAGAACGATATCTAACTCTTACTTGAAAACAATTAAACTTTTGGCGTCAACCACTTTCTATGGCAGAGAATCCCATAGACTCACCATTCTCTGGGTGAAGACATATACCTCATCATCTCAATCCTAAATGGCTATATCCTGTATCCTTAGACTGTGACACTGTGATTCTGGAATCCCAGGTCATCGGGAACAACCTGACTAACCCCTGCTGGAATTTTAGATATCTATGAGATTAACTCTCATCCTTCTAAACTCCAATGAATATAAACTGAACCACTTCATCTACACCCAGTCCCTGCTACCCTCTTTAAAATAACTTATTCTGTAATTGTTCATCTAGAGTGGATAGTTGAACGTTGGGACCATTGCAGTGGTAGTTACTGGTAATGTCGATCAACCTTGTTAGTTAAAGGACAGAACCCCCGGTGCTCACCTTCCATCCTACCAACCTTCGCATAAACCACATCATCCGACGACATTTCCGTCGCCTCCAAATGGACCCCACCACCAGGGATATATTTCCCTCCCCACCCATTTCCGCCTTCCACAAAGACCGTTCCCTCTGTGACTACCTGGTCAGGTCCACGCCCCCCCCCCCCCCAACAACCCACCCTCCCTTCCTGGCACCCTCCCCTGCCACCGCAGGAATTGCAAAACCTGTGCCCACACCTCCTCTCTCACCTCCATCCAAGGCCTCAAAGGAGCCTTCCACATCCATCAAAGCTTTACCTGCACATCCACCAATATCATTTATTGTATCCGTTGCTCCCGATGCAGTCTCCTCTACACTGAGGAGACTGGACGCCTCCTAGCAGAATGCTTTAGGGAACATCTCCAGGACACCCGCACCAATCAACCCCGCCACCCTGTGGCTCAATATTTCAACTCCCCCTCCCGCTCAGCCGAGGACATGCAGGTCCTGGGCCGCTTCCATCGCCACTCTCACCACCAGAGCCATGGAGGAAGAACGCCTCATCTTCTGTCTCTGGACACTTCAACCCCATGGCAACAATGTGGATTTCATCAGTTTTTTTCATTTCTCCTTCCCCCACCTCACCCCAGCTCCAACCTTCCAGCTCAGCACAGTCCCCATGACCTGTCCTACCTGCCTATCTTCTTTCCTACCTATCCACTCCACCCTCCTCTCTGACCTATCGCCTCCATCCCCACCCCCATTCACCTATTGTACTCTATGCTACCTTCTCCCCACCCACTCTCATTTATCTCTCTACTCTGCAGGCACCCTGCCTCTATTCCTGATGAAGGGCTTTTGCCCGAAACGTCGATTTTTCTGTTCCTCAGATGCTGCCTGACCTCCTGTGCTTTTCCAGCACCACTCTAATCTGCAGTCCTTGTTTTTACCTTGTTAGTTAAATGTTGATTTTTGAAATTCCTGGTTTTATTCTTGATTCCTTTGTCCTAAATCCTCATCAAAGTGTTTTTCCATTCTCTATGTGAGAGCAAGCCTTCCTTCACTTGTAACATAGGGTGACTAGGAATCATTCTTCAACCGTAACTTCTACAGCGTGCTACTGTTCAAACATAGCTGGTACAGGTGACAGAATTAGGTCCCACTAGTTCACATCCGTCGATTTGAACCTGTCCTTTAACCCCTGTCCTTGCCTTTTCCTGAAGGGAGAAAAAAATCAGCCAAGAGGTGGCTTACTGTTGAGATAGTCAGCCTTTTTTTTTTCTCTCCCTGCTTGACATTTTACTGACTCTTTATATTTCACATCCCATTGGCCTCTCAGATAGTCATTGAATTTAAATTCATAGATTTTCTATAGCAGTTCTCCCTTAAAACCACATTTTGGAATTAAAAGTAACTGTAAAAGTACTTCAGGGTTCTGAACCATTGTTGTCACCATTACCTCTTTCAGGTCTGTGGCCATTTATAAGGTTTACCTGGCGATTTCTTTGGTTTCATAGAATCATACAGTAAAAAGGCCTTTCTGCCCATCAATTCTGCACTGACAAATGAGAAATACCTGACCTTCAGCCTAATCCCATACACCAGCACCTGGCCCATAGCCTTGAATGTTATGATTTTTTTAAAGGTTATGATGCAACCCACCTCCATAAGCTCCCAGGCAGCAAATTCCACACCGTTACTACTCTGAGTAAAAATGTTTTTTAATCACATAACCTCCCCCACCCCAAACCTCCGGCACCTCAACTTGAACCTGTGTCCCCTTGTGACTTCCCTTCAAATAAGGGGAATGCCTGCTCCTTATCCAATCTGCCCATACCCTTCATAATCTTGTACACCTCCATCAGATCGCCTTTCAAATCTTCTCTCTTCCAACAAAAGCAATCCAAGCCTATCCAACCTTTCCTCATAACTTAAATTTTCAATCTTGTGCAGCATCCTGATGAATCTCTTCTGCAACCCCCTTCAGTCCAATCACATCCTTCCTATAATGTGGTTTGAATGTCTCTGTATCACGTGAGGTATTCAATTTGTCATGGGGGAGAATTGCTTTTCCTGTAATTTTCCATTTGCACATGCTTGTCATTTCAGTACATTAAGTGGAATGTATTATCTTCCTACTATCAACTCAAATTTGTTCAGTCTGATATTATGATCCCAGCAGATGTTATTACCGGATTAGTCAGATCCCAGTCAGGAACCTAGTTTGGTAAATCATGTTTCTATTGGTTTTAGTTTTAACAACATGACCTGTCGTGGAAGCATTAGCACCCAATGCTGCAGATTTTGCGTTCTAACAAAACTAAGCTTATTAAAAACATAATCAGGATAAAATAGAATATTACAAGCTATCCATTTATGGTATAAATTCAAACCTTAAACTCTGTCAAATTATAATCCTATTAATCCCAAAGCATGCCTTTTTATAAATTGAAAGGAAACATAACTGCTGTTCTACAGAACCCAAACACTACTCTTGGCACTGTTTTCAAAGCACTACTTATACAATACTGACACTGGAATCTCTATTGGACACCTTTAAAAGGTTTAAGTCAGTTGTGATTTCAACCTAGAACTGTAAATATCTTCTTCCTGGAACTGTAATAAACTTGAGCTTCTCAGTATACCTCTTTAAGTAAACCTCTGTGGGTTTTATCTAGTCAGGAACTAACAGAAACGCTTCACCCTAAGGACCTAACTTACTATATCCTTCTTGATCACTTTTCTACACTGTTCAAAACTAGGTATCCAAACTTATAACAAAAACATTAAAATTACACACATAAATCCCATAGGTTACATCACTCTAACAAAGCTACAAAACCTCCCACTTTTTTTATTTACAATACTTTTGTCCTTTTCTGACCATGCAAAATGTTTTTTTTTTAACAAGAGGGCAAAAAAATTTATAAATCATAATACAAATGATAACAAACACACACAAGTCTGATCTATACTTCTTGAGCTGTACAAGTATCTAAACCTATTAAAGATTAACATCTAACTTTCAAACCATGTATTCCATTGTCAATATTCAAATGATGACATTATATACTTTCCAGTCTGAAAGAAGGATCCATACTTCAACTCTCAGGTCAATGAAGTGGTTGAAGGACTGTTTATATTTTTCTTGAAAGTAGAGTCAGAGGCAAGGTTATCCAATGCCAAATTTCTTTATGATTTTGTCCAGTTCATGTTAATATATCCATTCCAAGCATTTCTGAAAATATTGTGAATTATATTGCTTTGGCAAACTCAATTTAAGGATCTGAATTGGATGTTTGTTACCAATGGAATAGAGTAGTGAATTCCACAGAAAATGGTTTGTTAAGGCCAAGTCAGAAGTGGCTGAGTGGCTTCTCTCTCTGCCCCTTGGCCGGAGGGGATGTCTGTTTTTGAATTGCTTGTCAGATTTAATGGGTATTTAATGAAGCACTGTGACTCTGAAACACATACATACTGATCTTGTAAGTCTCAAAAGAAAGTGAAACAATATTTATTGTCCCCTAATACCAACAAATGTACCCTAGAGACTTTTGTGCATGTACACAAACAGGTTAGAAGCAGAAAGGATAGGTTAAATTGTTTTGAGTGTGCAAAAGAAAGTCAGCCATAAATAGTTCCTCTTCATTGTATTGGATGGTTTCAGGCTGTTGTATGATTTCTTTGATTCTGTGCAGACAGATTTAAAGTCTTGATGGATGGTCTCTATCTTTTCCTCTGAAGTTTGCAACTGCGTGGTTTATATTGAAGGCATTGCTTGCTATGTATGGCTGGTCAGGGCATGTGCTTACAGAACAGCTAGGGAGTGAGATACCACAAATTCTCCTCTTTCTGTTTAGTCCTTACTCCACTGTCCATTACACTGTACACTCTAATGCTTGACCAGTTAGCTTGCGATCACATGACCTCTTCACAATCTAACGAGTTACTAGATATGGTCACTTCAAGTTGGGAAACTCTCCGACCAGGTTTGTGTGTTAATTGCTTACTGTCATGAGTTGTCTGATCTGGTGTGGAGTCCATCCCTCCTGTTATTTTGTTGTTTTTTCTAACACCACTGTGCTGCATCTTGGGGCATTTTTGTTTTGTTGCAGTCATGAAACAAATGCCAAAATAGAACACAATTATAGATGTTGGAAATCTGAAATAAAAACAGAAATTGCTGGAGAAAGTCAGCAGTTCTGGAGCGTACATGGACAGAAAGCAGAGTTAACTTTTTGGGTCTAGTGACTTTTTTTAGAACCATAAATAAGTTGTTGATTAGTAGGTTGGGTGGATTTTAATATCCATCTGCATCCCATTCAGCCTTTGAGACAGAAATGGAGAAGGGGCAAATATCACTATGCATCCTTGTTCGTAGCTTGTTGATAATGTGTGAAAATAGTTAGTTGTCTTGAATCAGGCAATTTTTATGGATTACTGAAGTGAAAATACACTTCCAAAAAGTAGTAAGGAGGCTTCAATTTTCCTATGCTATGTCTAATGTGGATTTTAAGAATGTTCTTTTTGGAATTCTAATGTGAAATGAGCACTATTATTTGACACTGAACAAAAGTGCAGTCCTCACTTTCTCTCACTATTATTTTGCACACAGTTTCAGGAATATTTCCACTGTCTGTGTCACATTCCAGCCCAGGTAGGGTTGAGCATCAAACTTGATTCTAAATCAGCATTTATTAAAAAGAGAGGAACTGGAAATTACATCCGATCTTCAGGCATCTGAAATTGCAGCTTAACACTTTGGGTGGAAAGTCTCCATTAAAACAGTTGTTTTAAAATTCTAATGTTTTTGTTTTCCTCTGTGTACTGATTGAATGAAGTGGGATCACTTCCAGTTGCCAGCTCAATGATTATCAGACACTAATCTCAATTTTGGAACTAAAAATCTAATATTGTGGTGTCATGGTTGACGACAAAAGTTTTACTTTTACAGTGCTTTTTAATTTCTTGGAATTCTCTATTCCATAGAGCTGTGGTTGCTTAGCTGACGGGTATGCGCAAATTGCGAGATCAATATATTTCTAGGCACTGAGAGAATGGTATCAGCCATGTCTTGTTGAATGGAGCAGCAAGACCAGAGGGACCACCTAATCTATTTCATGTATCACTTGTGTTCTAATCAACACAGAAAATAACTTGAGACATTTCGTGGGAGCGTTCGATGAAAATTGACACTGAACAAAAGGAAGGGGTATTTTAACGTGGGTAACTAAGGTCTGAATCATATCCAACGTGGTAGAAGTGGCCAAGTCCATCTCATACCCATTTTTAACGGGGTTGAGAATAGGATTGAGGCATGTTTCATGCGTGTGTATTTGCCTGAGGTGCCTTCTGTAGAAATTGGTAGCTGCTTTCACTCCTGCAATTTTTGGTGACCTGAGTATCCAGAACATGACATTAAACCCAGTAGGAGCAGGCAGGGGACTTCTTTTTTGGGCTATGGTCTTTGGATACCTTTAGAAAAGGTAGTTATCCTCTGGAACAAGTTTAAACTCATTAACTGTCAAATCAACAGATCTGTCAAAGGGAACTGAAATAGTGCCAAATGGACCTAGTGGAAGGAATTGACAAGGATTATTATCAAAAATGACAAGGCAGTTAAAATTCCAATCCTGTTAAATCATTGTTTTAATACTCCAGATATTTTTTTCCAATCAGTGCTAATCACTCCGCAGAAATAAATCTGAAGGTTGCTATTACCAGATTAATGCTGTATGATTGATATCACAACCTTTTGTTATCATATTTGGGTGCCAGCCATTTCAGTTTGATAGCACCAAGTCCAGTGTTGGTTTTCTATAAAGGATTAAACACTTAACATAATGCCTTAAATCAGACATATTAGCTTATTTTAAAAAAACATTAATTGTAATAATTTCTTATTGAAGCTTTATTTTCTTGAAAAATTCAAGTTTGTAATAATCACTTAAAACTTGATGTTATTTAATCTTGGATGGGTGCTGACGTCTTTCCATAGCTACTTGGCCTGGTAGGTAGGAACCTGGACTGGGATGAGGTATCCCTCTGTTGGGATAGGGACTATTAAAAACCATGGAGAATAGGCATGTCGGCTCGAAGGCAGTGGTGGTGCAGATTCTCAGAATTTGAGGAACCCGGTTTCTGCGAAGTTCTGGGCAGAGGAACTTTACAGAAGTTTGGGAGATAATAGTAAATATATTACAATTCCAGATCTGTGATACTGAGACTTCAGCTCATCTATCAGAGACTGAGAAGGTGGAGAGCGTCAAGCAGTGACGAATAACAGACAACCTGTTCTGGACTTCCCATGTAGATGCAATAGTCAAGAAGGCACAACAACACCTCTTCTTCCTCAAGCAGCTCATGAAATTTGGGCATGGGACCTTCACTAACCTTTACAGATACACCATTGAAAGTATACTGTTTGGGTGCCTTGTACCGCAACTGCTCTGCCCAGGATCACACAAAACTACAGAAGTTTGTGTGTAAAGCCCAGACTATCACGGAAGCCAACCTTCCATATCCATGGTCTCCACTTACATGGTTCAGTGCTGTGGAAAGGCTGCCAACATCATTCAAGATCCATCGCATGCCAGTAATGATCTCCTGTAACCTTTTCTGTCAGGCAGAAGATACAGAAGCCTGAACACATGCATCAGCAGGTTCAGGCACAGTTTTTTCTTGGTACTGCTGAATGGACTCTCTAGCATCAAATAATGCTGATCTTGCTAATGTTGATCTCTGCTTGTACACTCCCATGCAATGTAACCTGTGTGCCTTAAAATCTTTTGACCTGTACTTCCCTGCTCATAAAAAAGGCTTTTCACTGTATCTTGGTACATGTGACACTAAATCAATATCAATATCAACTCTGATTAATATTTTGCTGTGAATTTTTCATTTCTCAACAGTCAGCCATTGCAGAAATGGTCAGCAAAGAGACTGGATGGGCAGACTATATTAATAACTGGTGCTAATACTGGAATTGGCAAAGAGACTGCAAGAGACCTGGCAAGAAGAGGTAACAAGTAATTTAACAACTTGTTTACAACTTAATGATTTGAAATTTACTGGTAGCCGTTTTATTGAGTTTTTTGGGGTGAAATGCGGCATTTTCCAGCTGCTACTTTTCAAAATCTTTACTCTCGATTTTAATTGTGACATAACAACATGTGGTATTTTACTTGTTTTGCGAAGCATTCCAGACTTGTTTTTTTTTAAAAAAAGAACCATGGAGGATCCCATTAAATAGAAATTGAAAATGTATCTGAAGGTAGATTTCTAATCATCCATTTTCCATCTTGAAAGATTGGATCGAACTTTACTGTGTATCTGACTGAGTGATGCTAGTAATGAATATAAAATAAATTCATTTACCTAAATTTGAGCATTACTTGATATAAATAGTAAGCTACTGAAATGTTTACTTATTCCTACAGTACCCCATATCATATGCACTTATTACAGTCTGACAGTTGAGGTTATGAATATTGTATGAGTAACCACAAAATTCCTCATTCATATTAGAACAGAGTATCCTTTATTTGCAGTAATGTATTTAGTGAATGAATTACACATTTAATGCTTCTTTAAGGAGGTTCTTTTTAAGTACAGAAACCAGGTCAGTGTCTTCTGTTAACCTGTGTTTATCAGAAGAAAATTTTGGATTTCCAAAGCTGTCACAAATGTTTGGGGAACAAAAATATCAACGCACATGCCACCTGAGATGATTAAAAAAGAAATACACCATTTAACAACCACCACAGTTGATTATGATGCTGGATAAATAATTAATGACTGTATTTCTAAACCTGCAATCTCAAGTACAGCTGCTTTCATTTGCTGCATTAGTTTCTCTTTCTGGCTTCTCCTTATTTTGTCCTGTATAGTGCAGCAAGTTGATTATCCGATGTACCCCTATTATACAGAATAGGGGATGTGGGCACAATTTCGATATAGCCAAAATATTGTTTGCAAGCAGTGAAAAAGTTGATACCCAGGCAAATCATAACCTTCCACATTAGCACTTTGTTTGATTTCAGATCCACATTATTTTGTTAGAGAACCACAGCAGGTTTGGCATCGTCCATCGAGAGGGAGAGTTAATGTTTTGAGTTTAACATTCTTCTTTTGTTGATGCTGCCACATTGAACTAAGGTTGTGAGGTCCTCATATGGTGTGCTAATAGGAAAATCAGTATTAAATTTAAAGAATGCATTTTATTTTAAATACGACTTATGCAGCATGTTTATTTGTGCCTTCCTTAACAGTCAATCATCAGTAATCTCTTGATTTCTAAATTTGTTTTAAATTAATGCCTTGGGTCATCAGCAGCGGAGCAGGTGAATATGTCACTGACCCCATTTAAAACTGGCCTTAGAGCCTTCCTGGTCCTGCTGAAATGTCGATCCATCAAGGTGAATCGGGAGGCCTTGTGGTGAAGGACAATTATAGCAAAGTCACAAGCCCTTGGTTGTGACAAAATGAGACACATCCCTTGAGGTTTGTCTTCAGTTAATTGAGCCTCAGTGTTTATCAATGGCTGTGTCACCTGATGTCCCTTCTTTCCCCTCAACCTGCACTGTACTCATCCAGCAGGCATTTCCTGAAGAAGGGCTTATGCCCGAAACGTCGATGCTGCCTGACCTGCTGCGCTTTTCCAGCAACACATTTTCAGCCCTATGCTGTACACTCTGACACTGACCAAGGCCCCTGCACTGAGACAGTGCTGGCTGTGGTTTGACATAAGTTTGGACAATGGTGATCAGTATTGGCAGAGGAGGAGGAGGAGGATGGTGAGCAAGGCCAATGGAGGTGAGGACTTGGGGCCAGTGTTGGGAGATGGGGCAACCTGAGGTTTGGGAATTGTCGTGGTTGCTAGAATGCTGTGACACGGTCCATTTGATTTGCTTTGAGTTGCTTCCAGCAGGCGTGAAGCTGCTTTGGAGCACGATTCAAAGTAAATCAGAGCATTAACAGCAAATACGAAGGGGAATACTGCTGAAGTTTACATGCTAGCAGGGTCTGGTGGGAGTTATATTTGTTTTATTTTTTTTTTGTTGACCTCCTAACATTGATTCAAACAAGAATACACTTTGATTGGGATGTGATATCTGTGGTAGTGCTGAGTAGAAGTTCCATGTTGGTAGTTCATTTTCCATTTTTTTGCTTTTCTATTACATGTCCTTTTTACACACAGGAGCCGTGATTATCATAGCATGCCGAGACACAGAGAAAGGTGAGGCTGCAGCTAAAGAAATAACAGAGGAAACTGGAAATAGTTATATCGTGGTGAAGAAGTTGGATTTAGCTGACACCAAATCTATTCAGGAATTTGCGAAACAAATTAATGAAGGTATGTGTTCCTATTTCAAAATGTAATAACTTTTTCATTTTATTTTAGTATGCTATTTTGTGAAACAGCCAGCCAAAAGTTGCAAGCTGCAAACCTGTCCAATTAGGATTAACTTAATAGTTTCTGATGTTCTGGATGGTATGTTACCCTCATGTGATCTTACTTCTCAGTATTTGTGGGAAAAGTATGTACAGACCATAATTGGACACAAGCCCTACAGATCTTGATGACAGGATCTCATTTTAAATAAGTTGCTGAATTTCCCACTGACCTGGTCAATGGGTGATTATGGGAGAAAATGAGGACTATGGATGCTGGAGATCAGAGCCGAAAAGTGTGGCTCTGGAAAAGCACAGCAGGTCAGGCAGCATCTGAAGAGTAGGAGTTTCCCAAAGAAGGGCTTATGCCTTAAACATCAACTATCCTGCTCCTTGGATGCTTCCTGACCTACTGTGCATTTCCAGTGCCCACTTTTCGATAATGGGTATACAGGCAACTCGATTCCACACAGTGGGGTTTTGGATTTAAGCAATCACACTTTGGGTGGGGTAAGTGGTGGGCAAGGTGAGGGTAAACAATCAAAGGGAAGGTGGAGCTGATGGTGTTTAGTCTGATTGCCTCTCCCTCTGGTTTGTTAGTAAACCTGTAAACTAATTTTTCACCTTAACCTACAAGATGACTCTGGATCTGGCTCTGTGTACGTTCAACCTGACAGTAGATGGTCTTGTCCATGCTCCACCTGCTGGCTAACTATAGAAATCACCAGTGAGAGGTTCACAAGTCAGTGCATCCTATTACAGTGATAGATTGCGCCTCATTCAGACAACAGTGAGGTAATTCGGTGTGTTCCACTGGTTGAAAAATATGCTGGACTAACCAGATTAGTATCTTACATAAATGTGGATGACTGTTAACTACTCTTTTGGCAATTAGGGATGGGCAATAAATGCTGGTCCAGTGGTGATGCCAACATCCCATGAATTAATTTTTAAAAATGCAGGAAATGGCAAAACCTCAGTAACTCAAGCAGCATCTATGGAGAGAAACTTAATGTTTCAGCTCAATTAGCTATTGTCAAAACTTCAGAATGATTAACTGTCTTTACAGATGCTGCCCATTTCTACCATTTTACCATTTATACTTTGGTTTCTCTCCTTGACAGAGTTTTGCTTTGGATTCAAAATTGTCAATATTAACCAAGTAGGTTTATGTTTTACAGATATATGCAATGTGTGACAGGAAGTGGGGGTGGAAATCACTTTTTAGTTTGTGGTAGCTTTCCATTTTGGTGCTGAAACTCCTAGGAAAGTTTAGTAATCGTATATAGTAAAGTTTTGACATATTTCACTAGAATTGACCTTTTATTTTGGAACTCCACATGCCGATTCTGGCTTGTCTATACTTTGCAAACAACTGAACAATTGGTAGACCCTCTCAATGAAAGTTAGAAGTGCTTTCTGTCTTCCATCTTTGTTTGCAAAGACTGGGCCATGGACTTCTATTGGATTGATTTCATTCTTCTAGAAAAAGCATTGCAGTGCCTTTTGTAATGATTATAAATAAACTCCCTCTTGCTACTTGTCAGCCGGCATATTGTAAGGATTTGCAATGTGGTAATTAACCTGTGGCCAATTGTAAATGCACCTTCTGTAACTGGTCCTAGTGTAAGATTTGGAGCTACTGTCTGAGGTAAGGGACATTATCACTGTGCTGTAAGACGTCCCCTAGAGTTATAATAACTGATCAAATAGGATTATCGCCTTAGTGTCTCCTCATAGGGAAATCCCTCCATACCTAGAATCTGCCCACTTAATCTTCTTTGGACTGCCTCCAGTGTCAATCTGTCTTTCCTTGGGTTAATGGACCAAAGTGTTCAGGTTTAGTGGCCCCTACCAAATTGAGAAAAAGGTTGAGTCAGGTGAACTATCTAGTAAAGATGCCAGTTAGAAAAAAGCAGTATCGTGTATATCATGTGAACATGTTGAAACCGTATAATACGAGAGAGAGAGAGAACTTGAGAAACAGGTGTTAGTTACTGCCCAGCAGAGTGAGGAATCAAATCCAGGTGTTGTGGATTTTGATGTGCTTCAATATATGTTAAAAAAACGAAGAGGTCCTTGAGGAGTGGGATAGGTTAGTGAACTATCTCTCAGGATCAAAGAACACAGTTGAAAGGTTTGTTACTGCAGTATGAGGACAGATGGGGAGGACTAAATGCTATTGTACATGAAGTAGACATAGGGAATACTGTTCTGATAAAACAACACCTCTATCGGCTTAATCCTTTCAAAGCCAGACACGTCCCGAAGGAGGTGGAGGCCATGTTCAACGAGGATATCATCGAACTGAGCCAGAGCGAGTGGAGCTCGAGAGGCAGAGAGTTATCTCAGAGGTCACTATTTAAAGTAAAAAGTTAACAATTTTATTCTTTAAGTCCAACAGAGAACATTAAAACAACAGCTATTTACAACTTCTTTCTCTTAAACCTACCTTTTACCTCCCACTCTACAATACTGGTCCAATAAAAAAACCCCAATTAAGATTTACAAAAAAATTCTACTTTCAAAACCAGCCAGCGTTGTCAATTCTCCTTTGTAAATGTTTTGCTGTATTTTCCTGGGTCACTTCTTCTTCAGTAATCTGCTTCACCGGTCCTTCTTGTGAACAGGTACCCTTCAGAGAGCTGTTCACCTATCAGTCTATACTTCTTGGTGCTTGGCAGTTATCTGCATAACTGTTCAAAATGTCTGGTTTTATACCCCAAACCATCAGATTGTTTCATTGGTTTTGATGTCATCAAAATATTATATTTCAATTTTGTTTGGATTTTGGTATCTTGGGGCATAATTTAAACAGATTGGCTGAATTTGAATTTGTTTTTTGTTCAACAGATTGTAGCGCAAGATGAGCTTCTGTGTGTTGGGTTTAAATTAGCAGAGGGGTTTACCCCATGTCGTAACAAAACTATTAAAGTGGCTTTTAACTAGATGTTCTTCTTCCTATCTCAGAATACCAGCACCTGAACATTCTGATCAATAATGCTGGAGTAATGATGTGCCCTTATTCCAAAACAGTGGATGGGTTTGAACTACAATTTGGGGTCAATCATTTAGGTGAGTTTAAAGTGCAATTTTAAGAAAATCTGCAAAACTTCTAAAGTCCCCTCCTTTTGCATCAGATGTCTTTATAATAAACTTTGCTTGCTTTATATAATTACCTCCATTTATTTTAGTTTTTTTTTTAAGTTTGGATTTGCTTTTTTTAAAGGTAGTGTAATCATCTCTGCCAAACAAGCTTCCTATTCAAACAATCTGATTTATGAAATTTTGGTTTCACTTCATAGTGGTAAATCCTAAATAATGTAGAAAAGAGGTTTAGCGGTTTGGCATTTGTTTTAAATCTGTTACAATTGCAATTATGTGAATTACTCGACTGAAGAGCAAAATAGAGAGGGATTTCAAAACAAGGGCCTGAAAGCTCTAAGTAGCAATGCAAAGTTATAACATCTGGCCCTGCCTCGGCTCACTGTTGCTTAAAACTTCATCTGTGCCTTAGTGACATCTTGGCTATTCAGGTGCATATTTAACTTCTTGTCCAAAACTTCTTTGCCGGCATCCATACTTGCAGAAAGACCCCATTTAATCATGTCTGGACTTGCTGACCTATATTGATCCTTGGTTGAATAACACCTCCGTTTTAAAACTCTCATTCTTATTTTTAAATCACTCCATGGCTTCACAAGTCACTATTTCTGTAATTTACCCCTGCACCATGACTCACTGAGCTATCTCAATTCCTCAACGCCTAAATTTGTGCATCCCCAATTTAAATAGTCCAACATTGGTGGCCATACCTACAGCTGTCATGGTCCTACACTGGAAATATCCTCGAAATCTGCCTTTCTATTCTCTCTCCATTTTTAAAGATGATCCTTTTGACCAAGATTTTTCATCGTATATGGGTCGCTGTCACGTCTTCAGTTATTCTCTTGTGAAGTCTCTTGGGATGTTTCATTAAAGATGCAATATAAATAACTCTTATGAGAATTTTGCAGATTAGCTTCCTATGTTCTTTTAAACTAATGTATTTTAATGTTTTTCAGGTCACTTTTTGTTAACATATTTACTGATCGATTTAATAAAACAGTCCACTCCTTCTCGTATCATCAATGTCTCCTCAACCATGCACACAATGGGAGGCATTAATTTTGACGACTTAAACAGCGAGAAGAGCTACAGTCCAATGAAAGCTTATGCACAGAGCAAACTCGCCAATGTTCTGTTTACAAGGGAACTGGCACGAAAACTTGAAGGTAAAGTCCAGCTGAAATAAATTACGTATGTGAATGGAAATAGATTTTTTTTTTAAAAACATCATGGTTAGTTACAAAAGAGTCTCTTAAAATTGTATTGATCCTTTTTTAATGATGTCTACAACTACTTGCCAGTAGTTCAAAAGGCTACTTTAGAAAAATAGTATTTCTCACTTTCTGGTAATTTGAATTGTTTTTTCCCTGTACTATTTTGCATTTAGAAAAGCTCTGTTTCATGTATTTTTCAATAAACTACCCTTGAGTATTATTCAGTTTTCATATTTAAAGAATACTGCAGTAGAAAAAGAACAAATTCAAATCAAGGGCTGATAATTGTGTCAAGTATTGAATTTATGGTTAGAGGAACTCATCAATTCAGTGTGCAAATGAGAACATGTACTAGTAGCTTATGTAAATTGATTTGAGCTCTTGCCAGTCCAATTTATTTGTCTTTTCCAATTTTAAATCTGCTATTCCATTCTTTTTTCACTTCATGTATCAGCTCAGTTGGCTGGATGGCTGTTTTGCCATCACTCTACACTGCAAAAGAGTGGGTTCAACTTACTCGCGCACATTCTTATCCCTTGTCCCACAGCTCGGGAGCAGTGTGTTGACTTTGTCTTTTCTCTTGGGCCAATTACTAAGAGTAATCTTTTTATTTAAAAATGTAGAGTTACAGGATCTCCTTGGGCATTGACAAGAAGTGAGTGGTGTGATATGTTGGAATACTGCTTGTCAGTCACCGAGCACCAATGTTTAACTGGGGGTCAGGATAGCATAAATACCTTCACTCAGTGTGCAAAGTTATGAAACACCAAGTTTGAGCTGTCCAGATGCTCCTTATTGGCATGTTTTGCATGATATGAGTAGCTCTAATAATCTCTACTGGAATTGGTAGTCTGTGGGATCATGAGGATGCTGTTTAAAACTTGCTGTATAGAGTATGCTATCATGCCCAAGTTAAAGAACATAGTTCAGGACAAGGAAGGGAGAGAATAATGTTAAGAAAGGCAGTTTGAGTTATGGGTTGGCTGAACCTGAATCCGTTATTACATTCTGCGTTTCTCAATAGGTTAGAGTCATGAGTGGAGTCTGCATGTTGACAGTAGTACTCAGAAATGCATCAAGGAGGGTGGACTGAGATAGTGGATAAATCTTGGAAAAACTTGAAAGAAAAGGGCTACCTTGGGACTTGTTGCACCCTTAGACTCCCAGTTTCTGCATCCCTGCTCTACACCCTTAATTACACATCCATCTGCTTCTATTCCAGCCAAAGACTACCTGCTTGAGGCTATGCCCAAATTTCCAAATGTTAAGCTTTTAGCCTTTTACTACAATAGCTTTATGATTGTTGAGAAAAATCAACAATCCTTTCTCTGATGTTCCCTCTTGGTCATTTTTGTTTTCTTTCCCAGTGTTGGCCCAAACAACTCCCTCACCTCCAATAGGGATAAGCCAGAGTTCCATTTAACATCATTTCACCCCCTTTTATGTTCTTTCCTCATCCATGTAGTGCATTTTGATATTTTGTTCATGATTTATATTTTAGAAAAATCTGACTAAGAGCTGCTAAATGCATCTAAATTTTTTTTTTAAATTGCAAAAGCTGGAAATATGAAACAAAAGCAGACATTACTGGACAAATGTAACAGGTCTGGTAGCATCTGCTGAGAGAATGCAGAATTAAAGTTTTGAGTTCAATGACTGCCCATCCCCCACACCCAAGAACTCCACTTCCTGTTGTTTAATTGTTCGCTATCATTCATGACTGAATGTGACAGGACTGCAGAACCCTTTGGTTGTGCAATCACTTAGCCCTGACTATTGCAGGCTGCTTCTGCAGTTGGTACACAAATGATCATATGCTGTAATTCCACTTGATTAACACCTCAGCTTCAGGTATGCTTGATGCTGCTCCTGGCATACACTCCTCCATGCTTTGTATCAGAGTTGACTTATGGCTTGATAGTAATGGTAGAATGGGAGATACGTGGGCAATGAATGTACAAATTATGATTGAATACACTTTTGCTGATGGCCCATAACTTCTCATGGATGTCCTGTTTTTTAAATTACTAGATTTGTCAAAATCTAATTTAGGTATTCTCACACATGGTGGAAGATATTCTGAATGTGATGACGAGAGTTTGTGTCCACAAGAACTGTATGTGGTGCTCACCTCAACCAATCTTGTCATGGATGGGCAGATGTGTGACAGATTAGTTTGCTAAGGACAAGGTGAAAGTGAAGACTACATATGCTGGAAAAGGACAGTAGGTCAGGCAGCATCCGAGGACGAGAAAAATTGATGTTTCGGGCAAAAGGCCAAATGACATCCCTGATGCCCAAAACATAGATTTTCTTGCTCCTTGGATGCTGCCAGACTTGCTAAGGACAAGGTCAAGTCGACTTCCCTTCTGGTTGGTTCCTTCACCACCTGCCATAGATCCAGTTTAGTAATTGTACCCTTTTAGGGCTTGATCAATAGTGGTGATGCTGAGCCACTCTCTGACATTTTAAGATCTCCACTCAGAGTGCGTACTGTGCCCCTGCCACTGTCTGTGCATCCTCCACACACACACACACACGAGTACGTACACACCAACAGCAGCTTTTCCTGTATCCCAATATTGGTAATTACTAACATTCCTTCTCCATTGTTAGTGCCTTCAAATTCACAAAAATCTTATTCATAATGAACTCCAAATTTCTCAGGCTTAACGTGTTGACCAAAGAGTCTGTTTCCGTACTGTACATCTCTATGACAACTTCAGACTCGCTGTCTGCTCTCTTGCTTTCCTTCAGAACCAGTTACTTTTCCACTGGCCATAGGTTACGTCCTTGCTATCCACATCAAAACAGTGACCTTCCTAAGGCAGTTGTACTTAACTCTCAATCTGTCAAGCTATGTTCTACCCACCCACTGTCTCGCTGAAGAAATTTGCACTTCAGTTCTCCAACAAATTTAAAGTTTGAATTTTTTAGGTGGAACGATGATGTTGAAGGATTGGAGAACAGCAAATACAGTTGCCTTTATTTAAATTCAAATACATCACTCCAACACGCTATTTTTAAACTTTGTTTTTAAAAGTTCATTCACGTGATGTTGGCATACTGGCTATGCCAGTGTTTATTGTCCATTCCTAATTTTCTTTGAGAAAACACTAGTGAGCTAACTTCTTGAACTTCTGGAGCCCATGTATATCCAGGATGCTCTCCAGTTGCAGATAGCAGCAAAAATCAGTTTGTGTTAAGACCAATTCTGACAACCTTCCATTGCAGTATGATGGACAATCTTAGAATTTTGGGAAGCATCTCTGGAGATGAAAAGAGTTAATGTTTCAAGTGGTTCAATATGTTAAATTTTCAAAATATCTTAATGAACTCATTGGTCGACACAGGACTAAGGTGAAAGCATGTGAAATTGAATAGGCAACAAAAACAAGTATGTTGTCTCCAAATCAGAATATCAAGACTTGTATGTTAAGAGCAGCTACCTAAACTGGTAAAAGTGTTTAATAGGGAAATTGCATGAATCAATAATGTAAGTAATGTTGCACTTGGTAGGAAGAATAAGGAGGTTACCAACTGTTAGGATATTTTCAGTTTAGGAATGTTCCAAACCTGGCACTCCACCTTACTTATAAGGGCTTACTCATTGGATCCAGTATTTGTCCTGAGGGGTGGGGATAGAGTTAGCCTGTCAACACTGGATGTAGATCCAGGTAGAGGAAGGCCAGGGCTGAGATGGCCTGGCCAGTATCCCTGCTTCTGTTCGGGATTTATTCCAACTGTTTTAGAAGCTGTTCGGCCCACGAGGCCTTTGCTCTCATCCCGTACCCCCACCACTACTCATGCCATTTTCCTCCTATCCCTTCTATTTGGATCATGTATCCAAAGCAGCTAAAATTTTAATTGTTCCCTCCCCCCACCCCCCAAACTCTTGAGAGGAAAAGCAGCTATTGAAAGGCACTTGGTGGCAGGGTTAATGCAGTATTGATGCAGTGAGGCCTTTAAGTAGCCAGTTAAGAACTATTTGAAGGTCTCCATTGTTGGCAAAGCCAAAAGCTGACCATGGTCCTTCCCAGCTAAAGTTTAATGCCATTGGGGACAAGAAGGCAGAAGGATTTGAGTGTGCTACGTCTTGGCCTAATTTAGTGCCCTTCCAGCCTCCAAGCTTTCCATCTCCAGAAACTGAGATTCCACCCTTGTAAGAAATCCACTTATTTCACTTTCTCTTCTAGGTGCTGGTGTTTTGGTATTTTCTTTACATCCTGGAGTGGTGCGGACCGAACTAAGCAGACATTTGAATCCTGCAGTTCGGTTTGGCCTGACAATGCTACGACCTTTCACCAAGTCTCCGTCAGAAGGTGCAGAAACGACACTCTTTTGTGCTGTGGCTGAAGGACTGGAAGAAGAAACTGGGCAGTATTTCGCGTAAAATCAATATTTATTACATTCTGCGATTCTAATAACACTTTTTTTTTAAAGGAGTATACCTCTAACTCATTTATGTATAAACTTCATAAGAAAGTTGTTCTGACATTGCTGAATGCATACAGAAACATTTCCTATTGGTTTACATTTTGATGCATTGCTGAAAATGTGTTGCTGGAGAAGCGCAGCAGGTCAGGCAGCATCCAGGGAACAGGAGAATCAACGTTTCGGGCATAAGCCCTTCTTCAGGAAACGTCGATTCTCCTGTTCCCTGGATGCTGCCTGACCTGCTGCGCTTTTCCAGCAACACATTTTCAGCTCTGATCTCCAGCATCTGCAGACCTCACTTTCTCCCCATTTTGATGCATTGGTCAGCTAGAAAGGCTGATGCTGGGTAAGTGGGGCAGAGGCCAAGATTTTTGCAAAGTTGTGAAAACTCTGGAGACCTTTTTATATGTTGTGTGTGGGACTTGGAATCCCTGCACCAGTTTCTAATGGATCCACTTTTGTCAATGCTAAATTCAAAAAGACCCTCAGTGAGGCAATATGGGCAAAGCTGAGAAATAGAAAGGGTGCGATAATAATGTTGGGGCTGTACTACAGACCTCCGAACAGCGAACATGAGATAGAGGTGCAAATATGTAAACAAATCCTGGAAAGATGTCAGACCAACAGGTTGGTGGTAACCAGAGATTTTAATTTTCCCAACATTGACTGGGAATCACTTAGTGTTAGAGGTCTAGATGGAGCAGAATTTGTAAGGAGCATCCAGGAGGGTTTCCTAGAGCAGTATGTAAAGAGTCCAACTTGGAAAGGGGCCAGACTGGATCTGGTATTGGGAAATGAGCCTGGCCAGGTGGTTGATGTTTCAGTAGAGGATTACTTTGGGAATTGGGAATATTGATCACAATTCCATAAGTTTTAGAATACTCATGGACAAAAATGAGAGCAGTAAATTGGAGGAAGGCCAATTATAGCAAAATTCGGCAGGAGCTGAAGAATGTAAATTGGGAGCAGCTGTTTGAAGGTAAATCCACATTTGATATTTGGGAGGCTTTGAAAGAGAGGTTGATTAGAGTTCAGAAGAGACATGTTCCTGTGAAAATGAGGGATCGAAATGGCAAGGTTAGGGAACCATGGATGACAGGTGAAATTGTGAGACTAGCTAAGAGGAAAAAGGATGCATACATACGGTCCAGACTACTGAAGAAAGTTTTGGAAGAATATCGGGAATGTAGGACCAATCTGAAATGAGGATTTACGAGGGCTAAAAAGAGTCATGAGATATCTATAGCAAACATGGTTAAGGAAAATCCCAAAGCCTTTTTTTCATATAAGGAGCAAGAGAGTAACTAGAGAAATGGTTGGCCCACTCAAGGACAAAGAAAAATTATGCGTGGAGTCAGAGAAAACGGGTGAGATTCTTAAAGAGTACATTGCATCGGTATTCACCGAGGAGAGGGACATGACTGATGTTGAGGTTGGGGATAGATCTTTGAGTACTCTAGGTCAAATTGGCATAAGGAGGGAGGATGTCTTGGGTATTCTAAAAGGCATTAAGGTAGAAAAATCTCCAGGTCTGGATGGGAATCTACCTCAGGATACTGAGGGAAGCAAGAGAGGAAATAGCTACGATTTTAAGAGATATCTTTGCAGCATCCTTGAACATGGTGAGGTCCTGGAGGACTGGAGAATTGCTAATGTTGTCCCCTTGTTTAAGAAGGGTAGCAGGGATACTCCAGGTAATCATAGACTGGTGAGCCTGATGTCACTGGTAGGGAAGCTGCTGGAGAAGATACTGAGGGATAGGATCTATTCCAGTTTGGAAGAAAATGGGCTTATTTAATTGGGCAGCATTGTTTTGTGCTGGGAAGGTCCTGTTTTACAAACCTAATAAAATTCCTTGAGGAGGTGACAAAGTTGATTAATGGGGGAAGGGCTGTAGATGTCGTATACATGGACTTTAGTAAGGCGTTTGATAAGGCTCCCATTGGAGGCTGATTGAGAAGATGAAGTTGCATGGGGTCCAGGGTGTTCTAGCTGGATGGATAGAGAACTGGCTGGGCAACAGGAGACAAAGAGTAGTATGGAAGGGAGTTCCTCAAAATGGAAACCTATGACAATGGTGTTCCAGATGGATCCGTGATAGGGCCCTATATGATTTGGAGGAAGGTATCAGTTGCCTGATGAGCAAGTTTGCAGATGACACCAAAATTGGTGGAGTAGCAGATAGTGAAGAGGACTGTCGGAGAATACAGCAGAATATAGGTAGGTTGGCGAGCTGGGAAGAGAAATGGCAGATGGAGTGCAAACCCTGCAAATGCGAGGTGATGCATTTTGGAAGATCCACTTCAGGAGTGAACTATACAGTAAATGGGAAAGTCCCTGGGAACATTGACAGAGAGAGATCTGGGTATTCAAATCCATTGTTCCCTGAAGGTGTCAACGCAGATCAGTAAAGTGGTCAAGAAGGCATATGACATCCTTTCCTTCATTGGATGGGGTATTGACTACAAGAGTTGGCAGGTCATGTTACAGTTGTATTGGACTTGGTTCAGCCACATTTGGAATTCTGCGTATAGTTCTAGTTGCCACATTACCAAAAGGATATGGATACTTTGGAGAGGGTGCAGAGAAGGTTCACCAGGATGTTGTCTAGTATGGAGGGTGCTAGCTATGAGGAGAGGTTGAATACGTTAGGATTATTTTTATGAGTAAGACTATGGTTAAAGGGGGAATCTGATTGAGGTCTACAAAATCATGAGAGGTATAGACAGGGTGGATAGCACCATTCACGACTACTAGTTTTTGTTTTCATTTTACCTACTTTTCGAATCAGCCTGTTCAGAAATGTTGTTGCACCTCTCTGGAGCAGGTGGGATTTGAACCTGGGCCTCCCTTGTCTTGGAGGAGAAAGTGAGGGCTGCAGATGCTGGAGATCAGAGCTGAAAATGTGTTGCTGGAAAGGTCCTGAAGAAGGGCTTATGCCCGAAATGTCGATTCTCCTGTTCCTTGGATGCTGCCTGACCTGCTGCGCTTTTCCAGCAACACATTTTCACCTCCCTTGTCTTGGGCAGGGATACTACCACCATGCCACAAGCGGGCTCACTAATCAGTTTCTTTGGTGTAACATGCAGCAAGACATGAACAACATTCAGACCTCAACTATAAGTGACAAATAACATTTCCAGCATGCAAGTACCAGGAATGAATTAGGTATTTAACCCCATCAGTTGATTTATGTTCTTGTCTTGTACTTCATAACAGCGGAAGCAATGTATATTGTTTGAAGTGTGCAAGTCAGTATAGGTGTTGAGAGCAGGGCTCCAGCATTTCAAGTTGGATAAATGCAACTAACTGTAACTGGGTGTGAAAGTGTACTTAAAGAACAAATTGAGTTATTTGTACTGCAACTTGGTACCTTTTTCTGCATTAACCTACAGCTGCAGTACAACAGTTCCCCACATTATCACATGCTCATAAAGTTTTTTAGTGTTCTGAGGGACTACTCATGTACACATTATTATATGGTGAAGTTCCTTACATGAGAGGCCAAGTTGAATATTACAATATCCTGTAAGGAAAGAAGCAAGAGCTTTTTCTCCCTAGTTCCCAATCAGAATTTGTGCTTTTATCAATTGAACCTTGCCATTGATTAGATTACTTACAGTGTGGAAACAGGCCCTTCGGCCCAACAAGTCCACACCGCCCCGCCGAAGCGCAACCCACCCGTACCCCTACATTTACCCCTTACCTAACACTACGGGCAATTTAGCATGGTCAATTCACCTGACCTGCACATCTTTGGGCTGTGGGAGGAACCGGAGCACCCGGAGGAAACCCATGCAGACACGGGGAGAACGTGCAAACTCCACACAGTCAGTCGCCTGAGTCGGGAATTGAACCCGGGTCTCTGGCTCTGTGAGGCAGCAGTGCTAACCACTGTGCCACCGTGCCGCCCACAGAATTGGGAGTAAGTTATCTGTTTCATTTGAAAATTGGGATTGTTAGGATGGATATGAGGTATGTGTTGATAATAGGGTTTCACAGTTATGACTAAATGGAAAATTTAAACACCTTTTTCAATCCTTTTCAAACCAGGGATTGTAAGCGTGCAAACTGCTCACAAGCTGCCCAGGATGATGAAAAAGCGAAGAAATTGTGGGAAGTAAGCTGCCAGATGCTGGAAATTGATTGGCAGTGAGAAGACACTTAATCTTCAATCAGAGCATGTCATATGGATGATGTTTAGATTCATTTTCCTGGGTTGTTCCTGTCAGAAGATGAATTGAATCTGAATAATTAATTGCAATAGCAGTTTTCCCTCTGAAATGATTCAACATCCTTTCTCTCATGATGTATATTTTATATAATTAGATTTGCATTTCCAGTATTCTTTGGACTACATTTATTTGGTCTTAATGGTTGTGCTTTAGACTTTTGAATGTACTACAATTGTATTTAATACTATTGCATTTCAATTCATTACGTCTTAAATATTGTATAAAATTTAATCTGGTAGAAAAATACTCGTGTTAATTCATGCTTGTTCCTCCTGTGGCTTTTTTCAATGCTTTATAATCTTTAAAGAAAGAAACTTGGAGAATTTTGGTCAAACATAGGTCTATAGCACAGCAAAAGGCCATTAGGCCCATTTGGTCTGTTGTGGTCACGAACAAGCCAGTATCTGTGAAGAGATAACAATAGTTTAATGGACCAGGGTAGCATAAGCTCTGAATTGGAAGAGAAGTGGACAGGAGAAATGACTCCTGCTGGAGTGACAAGATGAAGATAGCACCACATGGTCAAGCATTAGGTAGTGGTGGAAACCTCATTTAGCCATTTGGCAGACATAATAATGAAATATTAAAAAGAGATAAAATACACACGTTACTAGAAACCAACAAATTTAGTCAGTGGCCAAAAGGTGATCAGGAAGCGTAGAGGTGATTCGGAACAATGGATGGACACTGATTCAGATCCACAGTGAAGTTCCAACACCAACCCGAGAGTCACGGAATCTCTCACTGATAACAGTGCACGTATAATGGGGGAAGCTGTATAAAAGGATGGATTCTCATTGTAAACTCACCCCTGAAACAATCTCGCTATTTTCAATTTGAAGGTCTTCTGGACCCTGCAGCTGGAAAGAAGTCAGAAAAATCTCTCAACTAGGAAAATTGCTGTGGAGCAGGTAATGTTGCTATGCAATTGACATAACACAAGAACACACAGGATCAGAATCTGTGTAAACCAGAGATCACCACACATTGGGAAGGACCCTCTTCTTCCTGGTATATTAGTGACTTAGACTGTGGGCCATAAGTTCTGCAATTCCCTCGTTTAAACTCTGACTCTCTTTCTCTTAAGGTTTTCTTTCAGGCTGACCTCTTTGACAAAACTCTTGACCATCAGCTTTATGCTTCTCAATGACAAACCTTCTAGTATAATGTGCAAACTTCTTCTAAAACATAGGATTTTATATAAATGCAATTATGTTTGTCAATATAAATATCTCACTATGCATTCAGTATCAACCTGCAACAATCAGGATACTCCTTAGGGGGGAACAAAGGCATCATCTAAGTACCTTTAGCACAGCATGGCAATGGTTCATGAGGCTCGTTCTCAGGCACTCAACAGACAACTGGGGATTGGTAATATCTGCCCGTCTTGTTGTACCCAAGCTTGTCCATTTCCAAGAACAAAGCTTTATTTTGAAAAAACCTTGGTGCAAAATTGTATAAAAGGCTCTGTGGATGTGTGTTACAAAAACAGTATAATGCATACTGATTAGACAAGGCTCTTTTAAAATCACCATGTCTCTGGAATCTCTCCCTTGTGACAGTCACAGATTAAAAATCATTGGGTCTGACTGGAATTAAAGTCTGCTGTTTAAACCCAGCATCACCTTCTCTATTTCCGCTCCAACTTTTGCTGCTGCACAAAGTAACAATCTAACAAGCAGCCCTCATCTTCACAAGAGACCCCACCAGGAGCCGACTGCCTGGGAAAAAGCAGGAAGAATGAAAAGTGATATAATCACAGTGACCAACAATACAGTCAGTTCTGCTTTATTGCATGTTTCTTCAATACGAATTGGCTGTAACTTGATTAAAGAATTTAAACCATTATTTGTAAAACGTGAACTTTCTTTCCCTGTATTGGCTACATGGTGGTTTTAGTCCCATTGGTTTAAATGGTGCTGCTATTATGTGATGTTCTTATAACGTGGGATAGCACAGGAACAATCATCGCATTATATCAGAACAGGCTATAGACAACTTCCTAGCATCAAGAATCGTTATTACCCAATTTTGAGTAAATGTTGGGTTTTCAGGATGACATGTAGCTGTAATTGACTTTGTTCATCATGTTTTCTTTTACACTACAGTGTTTCATAGGAAGTGAAAATTTATTTTAAGTGCAATGACCCAAAGTTTTACAAGTTTAAACTATCTTGTAGTTTTAAACAAGATATTAATGCCTTGTGAAATGTAACATACTATAAATAGTGGACATTTGATTTCAACTTTTGATGTAAATTCATTGAGTTCTTTGTGTTTTTTGACTTGACATGATCATCTGTATCTTCACTCAGTTACTGAACTTGAAATCTTGAAAATTGGCAGAAACAGTCTGACATCTAATTACATAGTACAGTGTAAGAACATTGTAAAAACTGTTCAACATTTTTTTGAGAAGTTTTTGCCATTATACAATTTATGATGTTTTTACATTGGGTGTAGTATGGAACAGATGTACATTTCATTTTTTGTATTCACTCATTGAATGTGGGCATTGCCGGTCATTTATTGCATGCCCCTTTTGCCTTTGAGAAGGTGGTGCTGAGCTGCCTTCTTGAGCTGTTGCCGTCAATGTCTTGTAGGTTGACCTCTAATGCCATTAGGGAGGGAATTTCAGCATTTTGACCCGGTGTCAGTGAAGGAACGGAGATATATTTCCAAGTCAGGATGGTGAATGACTTGGAGGGGGTCTTGCGTGAAGGAGTTCTTATGTATCTGCTGCCCTTGTCTGCCTAGGTGGAAGTGGTCGTGGGTTTAGAAGGTGCTGACTAAAGAGCTTTGGTGAATTTCTACAGTACATCTTGTGAGTAGTACACACTTGTGTGACTGAGCATTGGCAGTGGAGAGAGTGGATTCTTGTGGATGTGGCACCAGTCCTGGATGATGTCAAGCTTCATGAGTGCTGCTGAAGCCATCCAAGGGAGAGGAGCGTACTCCATCACGCCCCTGACTTGTGTCTTATGGATGATGGATAGGTTGTGGGAATCATGAGTTACTTGCTAGCATCTGACCTGCTCTTGTGCTTATATAGCAAGTCCAGTTTGAGTTTGGTCAATTGTATTGATAGTGGGGGATTCAGTGATGGTAACACCATTAAATGTCAAGTGGCAGTGGTTAGATTGTGTCTTATTGAAGATGATCATTGCCTGGCATTTCTGTGGTGCGAATGATGCTTATCACTTTGAGCCCAAGCCTGGATATTGTTCATATCTTGTTACATTTAAACAGTATCTGAGGAGTCACTAACAGTGCTGAACCTTGTACAATCATTGGTGACCTTTATGACGGAAGAGAGGTCATTGATGAAGCAGTTGAAGATGGTTGCGCTTAGGACTCTACCCTGAGGAACTCCATAATTACATAACTGACCTCCAACAACCATCTTTCCTACATGTTAGGTATAGAATCATAGGGTCCTTACAGTGTGGAAGCAGGCCATTTGGCCCATCGAGTCCACACTGACCCTCTGAAGAGCATCCTACGAGAATCAACTCCCTACCCTATCCCTATAATCCTTTTTTTTTCCGTGGCTGATCCACTTAACTGACACATGCCAGGACACTTTGGGCAACTTATCACGGCCAAACTATCGAGGCTGCATATCCTTGGACTGTGGGAGGGAACTGGAGAACCTAGAGGAACCCCAAGCAGACAAGGGAAGAATGTGGAAGTTCCACATAGACTGTTGCCTGAGGGTGGGATCAAACTTGGGTCACTGGTGCTATGAGGCAGCAGTGCTAACCACTGAACCATGACTCCAATGAGTGGAGAATTTGCCCCCCCTCCAATTCTCACTAATTCCAGTTTTGCTAGGGCTCCTTGATGCCACAATTGGTTGAATGTGGTCTTGATATCAAGGGCTTTCACTCTCACCTCACCTCTGGAATTCAACTCTTTTGTCCATGTTTGAACTAAGACTGCAATGAGGTCAGGAGCTGAGTGATCCTGATGGAACCCAAACTGGGTGTCATTGAGCAGGTTATTGCTGAGCAGCTGCTACTTGATAGCAGTGATGGCACCTTCCGTCACCTTACTGATGATCAACAGTAGACACTGATTGACCACATTTTGTGGACAGCACATACTTGGGCAATTCCTGCATTGTTGGGGTAGATGCTATTGTTGAAGCTGTATTGGAAGAGCTTGGCTAGGGGAGCAGGCAAGCTCGGCAGCACAATTCCTCAGTACTGTTGTCAGAAGGTCATCAGGAAACATAGCATTTGCAGGATCTAGTGCCTCCAACCATTTCTTGAAATCAAGTAGAGTGAATTGAATTGATTGAAGACTACTATCAGTGATACTGGGGACCACTGGAGGAGGCTAAGATGGATCATCCACTCAGCACTTCTGGCTGAAGATTGCTGCAATTTCTTTAGCCTTATCTTTTACATTGATTTATTGGACTCACCTATCATAAAGGATTTATAGAGCTTCCTCCTCTACTGAGTTGTTTAAATGTCCTCCACCACTCATGACTGGATGTGGTAGAACTGCAGAGCTTAGATCTGATCTGTTGATTGTGGGCTCACTTAGCTCTGTATATCATTTGCTGCTTATGCTGTTTTGACATGCTAATAGCCCTATTTCACAGCTTCACCAGGTTGACACCTCATTTTTATTTTGGTATGCTTCGTTCTGCTCCTGGCATTCCATACTGCGCTCTCCATTGAATCAGGGTTGGTGCCTTGGCTTGATGGTTGAATGGCTGAGTAGGGGATATGCCGAGCTATGAGGCTGCAGATTGCACAAAGATTACACACTTTGTGGGAAATGTAGATTGATGCATAGCAATAACTTTTGAAGGGTTTGTTCTTGACTCAGGAATAGTTCAGGATTAAGGATCACACCAAATATTGTTTTTTAATCAGAGTCTCTGGTTTTGTTGGATAAGAAGACTGAATTATTTTGTGCACAAGTAATAATTTTAAATTGATTTGTGATGTAATTTTCCGCACAGGTCTGATTTATTTAATTAGTTTTTCTGCTTTTGGATATTACTTATGGTGGACATATGGTTCTGTTAATCTAACTGGAGGTGAGGCAGAGGTCTGAGCTACAAAAGAATTCTTTCTGTTCAAGTGTTGAACTGATGATTTTTAATACAACTTGACCTGGTCCAGCAATCATTAGGGAAATCAAGCTACATTGGTATGATGTTGAGTTGGACTGATAACAAACCACACATCCTCCTTTTCATTATGCTATTTTACCAAAATTTAAAGAAACTTTATGAAAACTCGTTTGTAATATCTTGTACAGATATAGCATTATTATGCAGATGTTTTCCTTTCTTTCTTGTCCGTGGATGTCCTCAATTTATTCCGATAATTCAAATATTTTCAGACCAATTAAGTATATTGCCCCTATGGTCAAAATATATAGCCAGTGGGTGTCCATTCATTAGCACTGGCTTTATTGAAATATGCCCTTGCATCTCCTTTCCCAAGTCAAAGTGGTAGGGAAAGCTGGCCAGCCTTCATTTCTTCAGGGCTTCTGTTCTGTACAGCGAGCTACTCATGGATGGATGCCTCTTCATGGTGAGCTGATGGACCCCATTAATTTATTCCTCTGCCAAGTAAATATTCAGACCTGGTTAAATTTACAGTGTAATTGAGTTTTCCTCATCACTGCATAACACTTGTCGGTGTTTGGTCTCAATGGCTGCCACAAGTTTTAATAAATATGGTGATAGATGTCTGAAATTTTATTTGTGCTTCTGTTCTGTTGAGGACATGTATATAAATAACTAAGGAGGCTGCTATGTGCATGCTGATTTAGTGTTAGTATTTATCACACAACTGCTTTTGCAGTGACAAGAATGTGTGAGAACTAGAGAGATTTTTTTATAAAGGGCTAGTTAAAGCATCCACATTTAGGATTTTCAAAAGCTGATTGGATGCGGTGAGATTTGGGTATGAAGGGATCTCTTGGGCTTCCTGC